>NC_073266.2:2792441-2799941 GCF_029289425.2 Pan paniscus | reverse complement strand
CCAAACGGTCGTCCTGCCTCTGATCCCTCCCATCCCCATTACCTGAGACTACAGGCACGCACCACCACACCGGCTGACTTCTATGTTGCTTCTCATGTTTTCCGTAGGTAGGTATGTATGCGTGGGTATGTATGTATGTACGTATGTATGTATGTATGTATGTGAGTGAGATGGGTTTCGGGATTCTATCATGTTGCCCATGCTGGTCTCGAACTCCTGTCCTCAAGCAATCCGCCTGCCTGCCTCGGCCGCCCACACTGCTGCTATTACAGGCGTGAGACGCTGCGCCTGGCTCCTTCTACGTTTGCCTGCCTGCCTGCCTGCCTGCCTGCCTGCCTGCCTATCAATCGTCTTCTTTTTAGTACGGATGTGCTCTCGCTTTGTTGTCCATGCTCTGGGCACACGTGATCTCTTTTTAAACTTCTATGATTATGATGATTGTAGGCGTCATCTCACGTGTCGGGGTGATCTCCAACTTTTAGGCTCCAGAGATCCTCCCGCATCGGCCTCCCGGAGTGCTGTGATGACACGCGTGGGCACGGTACGCTCTGGTCATGTTTGTCATGGGTCGGTTCTTTCCGTTTTTAATACGGGGACTGCGAACAGATAAAATGTTCACACGCATCTCACCGATCCGCCTTTTCGTTCTTTCTTTTTTTTTTCTCTTTAGACGGAGTTTCACTCTTGTCGCCCACGGTGGAGTACGATGGCGGATCTCGGCTCACCGCACCCTCCGCCTCCCAGGTTCAAGTGATTCTCCTGCCTCAGCCTTCCCGAGTAGCTGCGATGACAGCGATGAGCCATCGTGCCTGGCTAATTTTTCTATTCCTAGTACAGATGGGGTTTCTCCATCTTGGTTAGGCTGGTCTTCAACTTCCGACCGTTGGAGGATCTTAACTTTCTTGGTGGTGGTTGTTTTTCTTTTTCTTTTTTTCTTTTCTTTTCTTTCCTTCTCCTTCCCCCCCCAACCCCCCTTGTCGTCGTCGTCCTCCTCCTCCTCCTCCTCCTCCTCCTCCTCCTCCTCCTCCTCCTCCTCCTCCTCCTCCTCCTCCTCTTTCATTTCTTTCAGCTGGGCTCTCCTACTTGTGTTGCTCTGTTGCTCACGCTGGTCTCAAACTCCTGGCCTTGACACTTCTCCCGTCACATCCGCCGTCTGCTTGTTGAAATGAGCATCTCTCGTAAAATGGAAAAGATGAAAGAGATAAACACGAAGACGGAAAGCACGGTGTGAACGTTTCTCTTGCCGTCTCCCGGGGTGTACCTTGGACGCGGAAACACGGAGGGAGCTTGGCTGAGTGGGTTTTCGGTGCCGAAACCTCCCGAGGGCCTCCTTCCCTCTCCCCCTTGTCCCCGCTTCTCCCCCAGCCGAGGCTCCCACCGCCGCCCTGGCATTTTCCACAGGACAGGTATAGGGAGAGGACTGACACGCCTTCCACATCTATATCCTGCCGGACGTCTCTGGCTCGGCGTGCCCCACCGGCTACCTGCCACCTTCCAGGGAGCTCTGAGGTGGATGCGACCCCCCCCCCCACTCACGTCCCGCTACCCTCCCCCGGCTGGCCTTTGCCGGGCGACCCCAGGGGAACCGCGTTGACGCTGCCCTCGGATCCTCAGGCGAAGACTTCCACCGGATGCCCCGGGTGGGCCGGTTGGGGTGAGACTGGACCACCCCGGACCGTGCTGTTCTTGGGGGTGGGCTGACGTACGGGGTGGACTGGCGGCCCCAGCATTGTAAAGGGTGCGTGGGTATGGAAATGTCACGTAGGATGCCCTCCTTCCCTTCGGTCTGCCTTCAGCTGCCTCAGGCGTGAAGACAACTTCCCATCGGAACCTCTTCTCTTCCCTTTCTCCAGCACACAGATGAGACGCGTGAGAGGCAGAAACAGCTCAATAGATACTGCTGACCTTCATTTGTGGAATCCTCAGTCGTCTACACACAAGACAGGTGACTAGGCAGGGACACAGATCAAACACTATTTCCGGGTCCTCGTGGTGGGATTGGTGTCTCTCTCTCTCTCTCTCTCTCTCTCTCTCTCTCTCTCTCTCTCTCTCTCTCTCTCTCACACGCGCGCGCGCACGCACGCATGCACGCACGCACACACACACACACATTTCCATATCTAGTTCACAAAGCACACTCACTTAACCTTTTCACAGTACGCAGGCTGAGTGAAACCCACCCCACCTTCCACCCGTTGGCTGACGAAACCCCTTCTCTACAATGGATGAAAAAGATGATCTGGGCCGGGCACGCTAGCTCACGCCTGTCATTCCGGCACTTTGGGAGGCCGAGGCCGGTGGATCGCTTGGGGCCGGGAGTTGGAGACCAGGCTGGCCGACGTGGCGAAACCCCGTCTCTCTGAAAAATAGAACGATTAGCCGGGCCTGGTGGCGTGGGCTTGGAATCACGACCGCTCGGGAGACTGGGGCGGGCGAGTTGTTCCAACCGGGGAGGCCGAGGTTGCGATGGGCTGAGATCGTGCCGTGGCGATCCAGCCTGGATGACGGAGCGAGACCCCGTCTCGATACAATCATGATGTTATTATAAGATGAGTTGTGCGCGGTGATGGCCGCCTGTAGTCGCAGCTACTCGGGAGGCTGAGATGAGGAGAGGATCACTTGAGGCCCCACAGGTCGAGGCTTCGGTCGGCCGTGACCCACTGTATCCTGGGCGGTCACCGGTCAAGGAGATATGCCCCCTCCCCGTTTGCTTTTCTTTTCTTCCCTTCTCTTTTCTTCTTTTTTCTTCTCTTTTCTTTTCTTCTTTCTTTCTTTCTTTCTTTCTTTCTTTCTTTCTTTCTTTCTCTCTCTCTCTCTCTTCCCCTCTTTCTTTCCTGCCTTCCTGCCTTCCTGCCTTCCTGCCTTTCTTCTTTTCTTCTTTCCTCCCTTCCTCCCTTCCTTCTTTCCTCCCGCCTCAGCCTCCCAAAGTGCTGGGATGACTGGCGTGAGGTACCATGCCTGCTTGGCCTAAAGAGACCCTCTTGGAAAGTGAGACACAGAGAGCGCCTTCCAGTGATCTCATGGACTGATTTAGAGACGGCATCTCGCTCCGTCACCCCGGCAGTGGTGCCATCGTAACTCACTCCCTGCAGCGTGGACGCTCCTGGACTCGAGCGATCCTTCCGCCTCAGCCTCCAGAGTACAGAACCTGGGACCGCAGGCACGCGCCACTGCGCCCACACCGTTTTAAATTTTCTTTTCCTCCCCCCCCCCCCCCCCCCGCCCGAGACAGAGTTTCGCTCTCGTGGCCTAGACTGCAGTGCGGTGGCGCGATCTTGGCTCGCCGCAACCTCTGCCTCCCGGTTTCAAGCGATTCTCCTGCATCGGCCTCCTGAGTAGCCGGGATTGCGGGCGTGCGCTGCCACGTCTGGCTGATTTTGTATTTTTAGTGGAGACGGGGCTTCTCCATGTCGATCGGGCTGGTCTCGAACTCCCGACCTCAGGTGATCCGCCCTCCCCGGCCTCCGGAACTGCTGGGATGACAGGCGTGAGCCACCGCGCCCGGCCTTCATTTTTAAATGTTTTCCCACAGACGGGGTCTCATCATTTCGTTGCAACCCTCCTGCCCGGCGTCTCAAAGTGCTGGCGTGACGGGCGTGAGCCACTGCGCCTGGACTCCGGGGAATGATTCACGACCACGGTCGCTGTACTGATTCTTTCTTTCTTTCTTTCTTTCTTTCTTTCTTTCTTTCTTTCTTTCTTTCTTTCTGTCTGTCTTTCTTTCTTTCTTTCTTTCTTTCTTTCTTTCTTTCTTTCCTTTCTTTCCTTTCTTTCTTTTCTTTCTTTCTTTCTTTCTTTCTTTCTTTCTTTCTTTCTTTCTTATTTATTGATAAATTATTTTATGATTTATTTGTGTACTTATTTTCAGACGGAGTCTCGCTCTGGGCGGGGCGGGGCGGGGCGAGGCGAGGCACAGCGCATCGCTTTGGAAGCCGCGGCAACGCCTTTCAAAGCCCCATTCATATGCACAAAGCCCTATTCCCTTCCTGGAGTTGGAGCTGATGCCTTCCGTAGCCTTGGGTTTCTCTCCATTCGGAAGCTTTGACAGGCGCAACCCCACCCAGAGGCTGGCTGCGGCTGAGGATTAGGGGGTGTGTTGCGGCTGAAAAGTGGGTCCCCTAGTTTTGATACCTCAGTGGACACATCCCCCGACCGCCATCGCTTGCTCGCCCTCTGAGATCCCCCGCCTCCACCGCCTTGCAGGCTCACCGCCTACTTTCATTTCTTTCTTCCTTCCTTGCGTTTCAGGAGGGGGTGCGGGAATGAGGGTGTGTGTGGGGAGGGGGTGCGGGGTGGGGACGGAGGGGAGCGTCCTAAGGGTCGATTTAGTGTCACGCCTCTTTCACCGCCACCACCGAAGATGAAAGCAACGATCGGCTACATACCGCGTGTTCTCATCTAGAAGTGGGAACTTACAGATGAGAGTTCTTGCATGGGCAGAACGAGGGGGACCAGGGACGCGGAAGCCTGCTTGAGGGAGGAGGGGTGGAAGGAGAGACAGCTTCAGGAAAAAAACAAAACACGAATACTGTCGGACACAGCACTGACTACCCGGGTGATGAAATCATCTGCACACTGAACACCCCCGTCACAAGTTTACCTATGTCACAATCTTGCACATGTATGCTTGAACGACAAATAAAAGTTAGGGGGGAGAGAGGAGAGAGGGGGAGAGAGCGAGAGAGCGAGAGAGCGAGAGCGAGAGCGAGAGCGAGCGAGAGAGAGAGAGAGAGAGAGAGAGAGAGAGAGAGAGAGAGAGAGACAAGTACAACCAAACACCACCTCCTTGACCTGAGTCAGGGGGTTTCTGGCCTTTTGGGAGAACGTTCAGCGACAATGCAGTATTTGGGCCGGTTCTTTTTCTTCTTCTTCTTCTTCTTCTTCTTTTCTTTCTTTTTTTTGGACTGAGTCTCTCTCGCTCTGTCACCCAGGCTGCGGTGCAGTGGCGCTCTCTCGGCTCACTGGAACCTCTGCTTCCCGGGCTCCAGTGATTCTTCTTCGGTAGCTGGGATTACAGGCACGCACCAGGATGGCCGGCTCATATTCTTATTTTTAGTAGAGAGGGGGTTTCTCCACGTTGGCCACGCTGGTATCGAACTCTTGACCTCAAATGATGCGCCTTCCTGGGCCTCCCAAAGTGCTGGAAACGACAGGCCTGAGCCGCCGGGATTTCAGCCTTTGAAAGCGCGGGCCCTGCCAACTTTCGCTGCGGCCCTTACGCTCAGAAGGACGTGTCCTCTCTGCCATAGGTTGACTCCTTGAGTCCCCTAGGCCATTGCACTGTAGCCTGGGCAGCAAGAGCCAAACTCCGTCCCCCCACCTCCCCGCGCAAATAATAACTAACTAACGAACGAACGAACGAACTAAGTAAATAAAATCTCTACACGTCACCTCTAAGTGTGTGTTCCCGTGAGGAGTGATTTCTAAGAAGTGGCACTGTACACTGAACGCAGTGGCTCCCGAGGTCAGGAGTTCGAGACCAGCCCGGCCAACGTGGTGAAACCCCGTCTCTACTGAAAACACGAAATTGAGTCAGGTGCCGTGGGGCCGGCACCTGTCATCCCAGCTACTCGGGAGGCTGAGGCGGAAGAATTGCTTGAACCTGGCAGGCGGAGGTTGCAGTGACCCAAGATCGCACCACTGCACTACGGCCTGGGCGACAGAGTGAGACCCGGTCTCCAGATAAATACATAAATACATACCTACGTACGTACGTACATACATACATACATACATACATACGTACATACAGATATACAAGACAGAAAACAAGAAAAGAAAAGAAAAGAAAGAGAAAATGAAAGAAAAGGCACTGTATCGCTACTGGGCTAGGACCGTCTCTCTGTCTGTTTCTCTCTGTTCGTCTCTGTCTTTCTCTCTGTGTCTCTTTCTCTGTCGGTCTGCCTGCCTGTCTGTCTGTCTGTCTGTCTGTCTCTTTCTTTCTGTCTGTCTCTGTTTCTGTCTTTGTCTCTCTCTCTCCCTCTCTGCCTGTCTCACTGTGTCTGTCTTCTGTCTTACTCTCTTTCTCTCCCCGTCTGTCTCTCTCTCTCTCCCTCCCTGTCTGTTTCTCTCTCTCTCTTTCTGTCTGTTTCTGTCTCTCTCTGTCTGTCTATGTCTTTCTCTGTCTGTCTGCCTGCCTCTCTCTTTCTTTTTCTGTGTCTCTCTGTCGGTCTCTCTCTCTCTCTCTCTCTCTCTCTCTCTCTCTCTCTCTGTGCCTATCTTCTGTCTTACTCTCTCTTTCTCTGCCTGTCTGTCTGTCTCTCTCTGTCTCTCCCTCCCTGTCCGTTTCTCTCTCTCTCTCTCCCCCTCTCCCTGTCTGTTTCTCTCCGTCTCTCTCTCTTTCTGTCTGTTTCTCACTGTCTCTCTCTGTCCATCTCTGTCTTTCTATGTCTGTCTCTTTCTCTGTCAGTCTGTCAGACACCCCCGTGCCGGGTAGGGCCCTGCCCCTTCCACGAAAGTGAGAAGCGCGTGCTTCGGTGCTTAGAGAGGCCGAGAGAAATCTAGACAGGCGGGCCTTGCTGGGCTTCCCCACTCGGTGTATGATTTCGGGAGGTCGAGGCCGGGTCCCCGCTTGGATGCGAGGGGCATTTTCAGACTTTTCTCTCGGTCACGTGTGGCGTCCGTACTTCTCCTATTTCCCTGATAAGCTCCTCGACTTAAACATAAACGGCGTCCTAAGGGTCGATTTAGTGTCATGCCTCTTTCACCGCCACCAGCGAAGATGAAAGCAAAGATCGGCTGAATACCGCGCGTTCTCATCTACAAGTGGGAACTTACAGATGAGAGTTCTTGCATGGGCAGAACGAGGGGGACCAGGGACGCGGAAGCCTGCTTGAGGGAGGAGGGGTGGAAGGAGAGACAGCTTCAGGAAAAAAACAAAACACGAATACTCTTGGACACAGCACTGACTACCCGGGTGACGAAATCATCTGCACGCTGAACACCCCCGTCACAAGTTTACCTATGTCACAATCTTGCTCATGTATGCTTGAACGACAAATAAAAGTTCGGGGGGAGAAGAGAGGAGAGAGAGAGAGAGAGACGGAGAGAGAGAGAGGCGGGGAGAGAGAGAGGGGCGGGGAGAGAGAGAGAGACAGAGACAGAGACAGAGACAGAGAGAGAGAGAGAGAGAGAGAGAGAGAGAGAGAGAGAAGTAAAACCAAACACCACCTCCTTGACCTGAGTCAGGGGGTTTCTGGCCTTTTGGGAGAACGTTCAGCGACAATGCAGTATTTGGGCCCGTTCTTTTTTTTTCTTCTTCTTCTTTTCTTTCTTTTTTTTGGACTGAGTCTCTCTCGCTCTGTCACCCAGGCTGCGGTGCAGTGGCGCTCTCTCGGCTCACTGAAACCTCTGCTTCCCGGGTTCCAGTGATTCTTCTTCGGTAGCTGGGATTACAGGCGCGCACCATGACGGCCGGCTCATAGTTCTATTTTTAGTAGAGATGGGGTTTCTCCACGTTGGCCACGCTGGTCTCGAACTCCTGACCTCAAATGATCCGCC
>NC_073266.2:2772441-2787441 GCF_029289425.2 Pan paniscus | reverse complement strand
CTGTCTGTCGGTCTCTCTCTCTCTCTCTCTCTCTCTCTCTCTCCCCCTGTCTGTATGTTTCTCTCTGTCTCTGTCTCTCTCTCTCTTTCTGTGTCTCTCTCTCCGTCTCTGTCTTTCTCTGTCTGTCTGTCTCTCTCTTTCTTTCTCTCTGTCTCTCTCTGCCTGTCTCTGTCACTCTGTCTGTCTTCTGTCTTACTCTCTCTCTGCCTGCCTGTCTCTCTCACTCTCTCTCTCTGCGTGTCTCTCTCTCTCTTTCTTTCTCTCTGTCTCTCTCTGCCTGTCTGTCTCACTCTGTCTGTCTTCTGTCTTACTCTCTCTCCGCCTGCCTGTCTCTCTCACTCTCTCTCTGCGTGTCTCTCTCTCTCTCTTTCTGTCTGTTTCTCTCTGTCTCTCTCTGTCCGTGTCTGTCTTTCTTTGTCTTTCCTTCTCTCTGTCTCTGTCTCTCTCATTGTGTCTGTCTTCTGTCTTAGTCTCTCTGTCTCTCTCCCTGTCTGTCTGTTTGTCTCTCTCTCTCTCTCTGTCTTTGTCTTTCTTTCTCTCTGTCTCTGTCTCTCTGTCTCTCTCTCTGTGTGTCTGTCTTCTGTCTTACTGTCTTTCTCTGCCTGTCTGTCTGTCTCTCTCTGTCTCTCTCTCTCTCTGTCTCTCTCTCTCTCTCTCTCTCTCTCTCTCTCTCTCTCTCTCCCCCCTGTCGGCTGTTTCTCTGTCTCTGTCTGTGTCTCTCTTTCTGTCTGTTTCTCTCTGTCTTTCTCTCTCTGTGTCTTTCTCTCTGTCTCTCTGTCTGTCTCTGTCTCTGTCTCTCTCTCTCTCTCTCTCTCTCTCTCTGTGTGTGTGGGGGGGGGTGTGGGGGGGTGTGTGTGTCTGCCTTCTGTCTTACTCTTTCTCTGCCTGTCTGTCTGCCTGTCTGTTTGTCTCTCTCTCTCTGCCTGTCTCTCTCCCTTCCTGTCTCTGTTTCTCTCTCTTTCTGTTTCTCTCTGTCTCTGACCATCTGTGTCTTTCTCCGTCTGTCTCTTTATCTGTCTCTCTCTCTCTCTTTTTCTGTCTTTCCCTCTTTGTGTATCGTTGTCTCTCTCTGTCTGTCTCTGTCTCTGTCTCTCTGTCTCTGTCTCTCTGTCTCTCTGTCTCTCTCTCTCTCTGTCTGTCTGTCTGTCTCGGTCTCTGGCTCTGGCTCTCGCTATCTCCCGCCCTCTCTTTTTTTTGCAAAATAAGCTCAAGTACATCTAATCTAATCCCTCACCAAGGCCCGAATTCTTAACTTCTGACATCCCAGATTTGATCTCCCTACAGAATGCTGTACAGAACTGGCGAGTTGATTTCTGGACTTGGATACCTCATAGAAACTACATAGGAATAAAGATCCAATCCTAAAATCTGGTGTGGCTTCTCCCTCGACTGTCTCGAAAAATCGTACCTCTGTTCCCCTAGGATGCCGGAAGAGTTTTCTCAATGTGCATCTGCCCGTGTCCTAAGTGATCTGTGACCGAGCCCTGTCCGTTCTGTCTCCAATATGTATGTGCAAACACTTCTCTCCATTTCCACAACTACCCACGGCCCCTTGTGGAACCACTGGCTCTTCGAAAAAAATCCCAGAAGTGGTTTTGGCTTTTTGGCTAGGAGGCCTAAGCCTGCTGAGAACTTTCCTGCCCAGGATCCTGTGTGAACAAAAGTGCCTCTGCTGGGAGCTGGGATCGTCGGGACCATGCTTGCTAGCGCTGGATGAGTCTCTGGAAGGACGCACGGGACTCCGCAAAGCTGACCTGTCCCACCGAGGTCAAATGGATACCTCTGCATTGGCCCGAGGCCTCCAAAGTACATCACCGTCACCAACCGTCACCGTCAGCATCCTTGTGAGCCTGCCCAAGACCCCGCCTCCGGGGAGACTCTTGGGAGCCCGGCCTTCATCGGCTAAAGTCCAAAGGGATGGTGACTTCCACCCACAAGGTCCCCACTGAACGGCGAAGATGTGGAGCGTAGGTCAGAGAGGGGACCAGGAGGGGAGACGTCCTGACCGGCGATGAGTTCCCTAGGCTCTGGCCACCCCACCCACGCCCCACGTCCCACGTCCCGGGCACCCGCGGGACACCGCCGCTTGATCCCCTCCTCTGTCCACAGCCGGCCCCACCCCACCACGCAACCCACGCACACACGCTGGAGGTTCCAAAAGCACACGGTGTGAATAGAGCCTGACGGAGCGAGAGCCCATTTCACGAGGTGGGAGGGGTGGGGGTGGGGTGGGTTGGGGGTTGTGGGGTCTGTGGAGAGCCCGATTCTCCCTCTTGGGTGGCTACAGGCTAGAAATGAATATCGCTTCTTGGGCGGAGGGGCTTCCTTAGGCCATCACCGCTTGCGGGACTACCTCTCAAACCCTCCCTTGAGGCCACAAAATAGATTCCACCCCACCCATCGACGTTTCCCCCCGGGTGCTGGATGTATCCTGTCAAGAGACCTGAGCCTGACACCATCGAATTAAACACCTTTACTGGCTTGGTGGGTTTGTTTGTTTCTGAGATGGAGTCTTGCTCTGTCCCCCAGGCTGGAGTGCAGCGGCGTGATCTCAGCTCACTGGAACCTCTGCCTCCTGGGTTCAAGTGATTCTCCTGTCTCAGCGCCACCATGGCCGGCTCATTTTTTTTTTTTTTTTTTTTTTTTTTTTTTTTTTTTTTTTTTTTAGTAGACACGGGGTTTCACCCTCTTTCATTGGTTTTCACTGGAGATTCCAGATTCGAGCCACACCTCATTCTGTGCCACAGAGAGACTTCTTCTTCTTCTTCTTCTTTTTTTTTTTTTAAGTGCAACGCAACGTGTCTGCCTTATTTGAGTGGCTTCCTATATCATTATAATTGTGTTATAGATGAAGAAAAGGTATTAAACACTGTGCTAATGATAGCGAAAGTGAAGACAAAAGAAAGGCTATCCATTTTGTGGTTAGAATAAAGTTGCTCAGTATTTAGAGCTACCTAAATACGTCAGCATTTACACTCTTCCTAGTCAAAGCTGGCCGATCTGAATAATCCTCCTTTAAACACAATTTTTGATAGGGTTAAGATTTTTTTAAGAATGCGACTCCTGCAAAAGAGCTGAACAGACAATACACATTTAAAAACATCACAACACAAGGATCAACCAGACTTGGGAAAAAAATCGAAAACGACACAAGTCTTATGAAGAACTGAGTTCTTAAAATAGGACGGAGAACATAGCCATCGGAAGAGAAGGCAGTATTGGCAAGTTGATTGTTGCGTTGGTCAGCAGTAGCTGGCACTATCTTTTTGGCCATCTTTCGGGCCATGTAACTACTACAGCAAAATGAGATATGATCCATTCAACAACATATTCGCAAATCAAAAAATGTTTCCGTAATATAATGCTTCAGATTTAGAAGCAAATCAAATGATAGAACTCCACTGCTGTAATAAGTCACCCCAAAGACCACCGTATCTGACAGAATAACTACCACAGGGTTATGACTTCAGAATTATACTTTCTCTTGATATTTACTTATGTATGTATTTATTTTTTTAATGTATTTCTCTTGAGACGGCGTCTCGCTCTGTCGCCCAGGCTGGAGTGCAATGGTGTGATCTCGGCTCACTGCAACCGCCACCTCTCCGGGTTCAAGCGATTCTCCTGCCTCAGCCTCCCGAGTAGCTGGGACTACAGGTGCCCACCACCACGCCCAGCTAATCTTCATACTTTTAATAGAGACGGGGTTTCACCGTGTTGGCCCGGATGGTCTCGATCTCTTGACCTCGTGACCCGCCCGCCTCGGCCTCCCAAAGTGCTGGGATGACAGGCGTGAGCCACTGCGCCCGGCCTTCTCTTGACGTTTAAACTATGAAGTCAGTCCAGAAAAATGCAATAAATGTCAACGGTGAGTATGCTGTTGAGGCAGAGGTAGGACCACACTTTTTCATGTCTTATTCAGTTGATCACAATAGGACCTAGGTAGTAATTTCCTATGTGCCCACTTATACACGAGTACAAAAGAGTAAAACAGAGAGACCGCTACATTAAAGGGCACGTGAAGTTCTTCATAGTAACTCCGTAAACTGGAACACTGTCAAAAAGCAGCAGCTCGTGAGTTGTTTCCATCTATTTTTCTATTCTCCAATAAGTGAACTATGCTATTCCTTTCCAATCTCCCAAGCGCTCCTTGTCCCCATCACCACTTCGGTGCTCGAAGTAAAAGTCACAAATCCAGTCACACAACTAAAGAAACACATACACGAACCAAAGACAACTACAGCGTCTGCAAAAGTTTGCTAGAAGACTGAAACTGTTGAGTATAAGGATCTGGTATTCTATGATCATGAGTTCATTTCAGAGTTTGTTCAAGACATACGTTTCATAAGGAAACATCTTAGTTAGAAGTTATTCAGCACTATGTACCATCCCTAAGTATTTTTAACCAAATTCGTGACAATAAAGAGCTATCTAACCAGAAAAACTAGCGAGTACCGGCGCCATCCATAGGGCTTTGTCTTTACACTTCATTACCACTTACCATGCCTTACAATGTCTGGGATTGACCCTGATAGCATTTCGAAAACAAGCTGATGCTTTGTCCAGTTCTTCAGTGAAGACAAGCTCACGCCCTAATGCACTATAGGCATAAGCATCATTTGGATCCACTTCGAGAGTTCTCTGGAAGAATTGAATCGCAATATCGTGTTCCCGTTGCAGACCGAAACAGTTCCCTGCAGCACACCAGGCCTCTGGCTGGCGAAGTTTTATCCCTGTCTGTGAAGTCTTTGGACAGAACTGAAAGAGCAACATCTTTCGGAGGATGCCAAAGTGTTGTAGAGTAGATCTCCATGCCTTCGACTCTGTAATTCTCAATCCTTCTAACCTCTGAGAATTTTCTTTCAGCTTGTGTGGACTCTGAAAGTTTACAATAGGCCCTTCCAATTTGGCACAGTACCCAACCGGTATTGCGGTGGTGAGAAGCTAGATGGCTCAAGATACTGACAGCTTCTTTGCCGTGGTGAGAACACAAAGCTAAATAACCTTTCCCCCTTTCACGAGGAAGGCTCATCAAGCCTTCCGCTGCTGCTTTTTGTAGATTAAAAGCCTGAATCTGAGGCGCGATTGCGGCTATTTTCCCTTCTGGAGTGACGGAAGAGTCCAATGTTGTCACTTCCATGGCTATCACTTATGTTCGGTGGAGTTATTCCTCCTTTATGAGCTTTACTTTTTGTTTTTCTGTTTGGGATTTTAGGTGGAAACTTCCCTTTTAATTTTCTCCTATTCTCCTCGGTTGTGGAGCTGTCACTAGTCAAGAGTCGTGAATTTCTTCGAGGCGGTGCGTTTGGGGGAGATGCCATAGTGGGGCTCAATACCTGAGGTGTTGCCCTTGTCGGCGCACCAGAACTTTGTGTTTTTGCGAGAATTGGGGTTACCTTTCGGCTCTTTCCCCTCTGCGAGAAGACAGACTGTGTTCCGGTTTGGCCGATTCCGGCAACAGACTTTTTTGAAGGGGCTCCGGTGGATGGCACGTCAATGACAGAAGGTGTCTAATACCAGTGCAGTTTTGTCCATAGGATCCGTCTCCGGGACTTGGGGCTTCTAATGGCAAAATGCCAACACTTGGGGCTCATGGACTAACTGCTGCTGGTCCTCCTAATACACTTCGACCAGTTTTTGGTTTATGTTGAACCTGTTTAGATCATATGGAAGTTCCTGTTCCCAGTGGGACAGTATCAGGTGAAAGGACGGCTGAATCGATAGAAGACACTGGGGAGTCTGTATTCAAGGAGTACTTTGAATTGGAAGATTCTCAATTCAATCCGTTTAATTCAACGGTGTCCTGGGGTGTTTCCGTAAGAACGGTCTCAGGCTGTCTGTGACATAAGCTAGGACGAGGTCCCAGTGTTTTGGCACAACACTTGGACAGGCAGTTGCTAAAGCTCTCTAGAGATGTGAATCAAAATGTTTGGTCAGGATCTGGCTTTTCCCCCCTATTTCACATCATGATTCAAAGGGACACCAGAGGAAAGGATTTCAACGGAGGCTCTTTTGGTCACATTCTGACCCTTTGGTAAGCCGATCTGTCTTGCAATATACATGTCCCAACGATGGAAGGGGAAAGCGAGCTGAATCAGCAAACTCAGGAACAATAATATCATCATGGCTTCTCTGCTTAGGAAACACTCCACCCGATAAGATTTGATCCCCTTCTGCAAGCTTGCTGAGATCAACACAACATTTCGCAAGCAGGTATTTGCATTGCGGTGTAGTACCACTGTGTCCTTTCAAGAGTCTATATGTTTTATAGGCCTTTCCTGAGCGGTAAGAAGAGGTTGCCAGTAAAAACAAGGCTTCTTCTGAGTGTACTTCTGCATAGAGGCGTTCCGCGAGGAAAACCGCACCTCGGTAGGCATAGTGGCTTAGTGCTTGCCATATAGCAGCCTGGACGGGTCCCTGCAGCACCGCCATCCTCGAGGCTCAGGCCCACTTTCTGCAGTGCCTCAGGCACCGCCCCCCCCCCCACCCCCCCCACCCCCATAGCGGCTCCGGCCCGGCCAGCCCCGGCTCATTTAAAGTCACCAGCGACCGTTACCGACCGTTACCGTGGGATGGGGGAGTCCGAGCCAGAATGACTTCTTTATCCTGCCGACTCTGGAAAGCCCGGCCCCTTGTGATCCATTGCAAACCGAGAGTCACCTCGTGTTTAGAACACGGATCCACTCCCAAGTTCAGTGGGGGGATGTGAGGGATGTGGCAGGTAGGACGAAGGACTCTCTTCCTTCTGATTCGGTCTGCACAGTGGGGCCTAGGGCTGGAGCTCTCTCTGTGCGGACCGCTGACTCCCTCTACCTTGGGTTCCATCGGCCCCACCCTGGAACGCGGGCCTTGGCAGATTCTGGCCCTTCCTGGCCCTTCAGTCGCTGTCAGAAACCCCATCTCGTGCTCGGATGCCCCGAGTGACTGTGGCTCGCACCTCTCCGGAAACATGGGAAATCTCTCCTCTACGCGCGGCCACCTGAAACCACAGGAGCTCGGGACACACGTGCTTTCGGGAGAGAATGCTGAGAGTCTCTTGCCGACTCTCTCTTGACTTGAGTTCTTCGTGGGTGCGTGGTTAAGACGCAGTGAGACCAGATGTATTAACTCAGGCCGGGTGCTGGTGGCTCGCGCCTGTAACCCCAGCACTTTGGGAGGCCGAGGCCGTAGGATCCCTCGAGGAATCGCCTAACCCTGGGGAGGTTGAGGCTGCAGTGAGTGAGCCATAATTGTGTCACTGCGCTCCAGTCTGGGCGAAAGACAGAATGAGGCCCTGCCACAGGCAGGCAGGCAGGCAGGCAGGCAGGCAGGCAGGCAGGCGGGCGGGCGGGCAGGCAGGCAGGCAGAAAGACAACAGCTGTATTATGTTCTTGTCAGGGTAGGAAGCAAAAATAACAGAATACAGCCCTTATTTTTTTTTTCCCCTTCGGACGGAGTTTCACTCTTGGTGCCCACGCTGGAGTGCAGTGGCACCATCTCGGCTCACCGCAACCTCCACCTCTCGCGTTCAAACGATTCTCTTGCCTCAGCCTCCTGAGTAGCTGGGATTACAGGCAGGGGCCGCCACACCCGGCTGATTTTGTATTGTTAGTAGAGACGGCATTTCTCCATGTGGGTCAGGCTGGTCTCGAACTGGCGACCCCAGTGGATCTGCCCGCCTCGGCCTCCCAAAGTGCTGGGGTGACAGGCGTGAGCCATCGTCACCGGCCGGCTACGTTTTTTGTTTTTTTTTGTTTTTTTTAATTATTTTACTTTTTTTTAGTTTTCAATTTTAATCTATTTATTTACTTATTTACATTTATTTATTTATTTATGTATTTACTTATTTATTTATTTTCGAGACAGACTCTCGCTCTGTTGCCCAGACTGGAGTGCAGCGGCGCGATTTCGGCTCACTGCAAGCTCTGCCTCCCGGGTTCACGCCATTCTCCTGCCTCAGCCTCCCAAGTAGCCGGGACTACAGGCGCCCACCACTGTGCCTGGCTGACTTTTTGTATTTTGAGTAGAGATGGGGTTTCACTGTGGTAGCCAGGATGGTCTCGATCTCCTGACCCTGTGATCCGTCCACCTCGGCCTCCCAAAGTGCTGGGATGACAGGCGTGAGCCACCGCCCCCGGCCTATTTATCTATTTATTAACTTTGAGTCCAGGTTATGAAACCAGTTAGTTTTTGTAATTTTTTTTTTTTTTTTTTTTTTGAGACGAGGTTTCACCGTGTTGCCAAGGCTTGGGCCGAGGGATCCACCGGCCCTCGGCCTCCCAAAAGTGCGGGGATGACAGGCGCGAGCCTACGGCGCCCGGACCCCCCCTTCCCCCCTCCCCCGCTTGTCTTCCCGACAGACAGTTTCACGGCAGAGCGTTTGGCTGGCGTGCTTAAATTCATTCTAAATAGAAATTTGGGACGTCAGCTTCTGGCCTCACGGACTCTGAGCTGAGGAGTCCCCTGGTCTGTCTATCACAGGACCGTACACGTAAGGAGGAGAAAAATCGTAACGTTCAAAGTCAGTCATTTTGTGATACAGAAATGCACAGATTCACCCAAAACACAGAAACCAGTCTTTTAGAAATGGCCTTAGTCCTGCTGTCCGTGCCAGTGATTCTTTTCAGTTTGGACCTTGACTGAGAGAATTCCCAGTCGGTCTCTCGTCTCTGGACGGAAGTTCCAGATGATCCGATGGGTGGGGGACTTAGGCTGCGTCCCCCCAGGAGCCCTGGTCGATTAGTTGTGGGGATCGCTTTGGAGGGCGCGGTGACCCACTGTGCTGTGGGAGCCTCCATCCTTCCCCCCACCCCGTCCCCAGGGGATCCCAATTCATTCCGGGCTGACACTCTCACTGGCAGACGTCGGGCATCACCTAGCGGTCACTGTGACTCTGAAAACGGAGGCCTCACAGAGGAAGGGAGCACCAGGCCGCCTGCGCACAGCCTGGGGCAACTGTGTCTTCTCCACCGCCCCCGCCCCCACCTCCATGTTCCTCCCTCCTTTGTTGCCTAGGAAACCGCCACTTTGACGACTGGGTCTGATTGACCTTTGATCAGGCAAAAACGAACAAACAAATAAATAAATAAAATAACACAAAAGTAACTAACTAAATAAAATAAGTCAATACAATCCATTGCAATGCAATAAAATACCATACGATACGATAGGATAGGATAGGATAGGATAGGATACGATACGATACGATACGATACGATACGATACGATACGATACGATACGATACGATACAATACAATACAATACAATACAATACAATACAATAGGCCAGGCGCGGTGGCTCATGCCTGTCATCCCATCACTTTGGGAGGCCGAGGTGGACGCATCACCTGAAGTCGGGAGTTGGAGACAAGCCCGACCAACATGGAGAAATCCCGTCTCAATTGAAAATACAAAACTAGCCGGGCGCGGTGGCACATGCCTATAATCCCAGCTGCTAGGAAGGCTGAGGCAGGAGAATCGCTTGAACCTGGGAAGCGGAGGGTGCGGTGAGCCGAGATTGCGCCATCGCACTCCAGTCTGAGCAAAAAGAGCGAAACTCCGTCTCAAAAATAAATAAATAAATACATACATACATAAATACATAAATTAAAATAAATAAATACAATACAATAAAATAAATGGGCCCTGCGCGGTGGCTCAAGCCTGTCACCCCCTCACTTTGGGAGGCCAAGGCCGGTGGATCAAGAGGCGGTCAGACCAACAGGGCCAGTATGGTGAAACCCCGTCTCTACTCACAATACACAAAATTAGCCGGGCGCCGTGCTGTGCTGTACTGTCTGTAATCCCAGCTACTCGGGAGGCCGAGCTGAGGCAGGAGAATCGCTTGAACCTGGGAGGTGGAGGTTGCAGTGAGCCGAGATCGTGCCACTGCACCCCAGCCTGGGCGACAGAGCGAGACTCCGTCTCAAAAAAATGAAAATGAAAATGAAATGCAACAAAATAATTAAAAAGTGAGTTTCCGGGGAAAAAGAAAAAACAACAACAACAACAACAACAACAACAACAACAACAACAAAAAACAACCCCACCGTGACATACACGTACGTACGCCTCTCGCCTTTCGAGGCATCAAACACGTTAGGAATTATGCGTGATTTCTTTTTTTTAACTTAATTTTATTTTATTATCATGATTTATGTTTCGAGACGGAGTCTCGGAGGCCCGCCCTCCCTCCGTCCCATTCCCTGGTTGCCCAGACAACCTCAGGAGACAGACCCTGGCTGGGCCAGATTGTTCTTCTCCTCGGTCGATGGTTTCCTTGTCTTTCTTCGTGTCTTTAACCCCCGTGGACTCTTCCGCTCGGGTTTGACAGATGGCAGCTCCACTTTAGGCCTTGTTGTTGTTGGGGACTTTCCCGATTCTCCCCAGATGTAGGGAAAGCAGGTAGATTTGCCTTGCCTGGCCTTGCCTGGCCTTGCCTTTTCTTTCTTTCTTTCTTTCTTTCTTTCTTTCTTTCTTTCTTTCTTTCTTTCTTTCTTTCTTTCCTTCTTTCCTTCATTACTTTCTTTTTTTCTTCTTCTTCTTCCTTTTTTTTTTTTTTTTTTTGAGACAGAGTTTCACTCTTGTTGCCCAGGCTAGAGGGCAATGGCGCGATCTCGGCTCACCGCACCCTCCGCCTCCCAGGTTCAAGCGATTCTCCTGCCTCAGCCTCCTGATTAGCTGGGATTACAGGCATGGGCCACCGTGCCTGGCTGATGTTTGTACTTTTAGTAGAGACGGTGTTTTTCCATGTTGGTCAGGCTGGTCTCCAACTCCCAACCTCAGGTGGTCCGCCTGCCTTGGCCTCCCAAAGTGCTGGGATGACAGGCGTGAGCCACAGTGCCCAGCCTCTCTCTCTCTCTCTCTCTCTCTCTCTCGCTCGCTCGCTCGCTCGCTTGCTTGCTTTCGTGCTTTCTTGCTTTCTTGTTTTCTTTCTTTCTTTTGTTTCTTTCTTGCTTGCTTTCTTGCTTGCTTGTTTTCTTGCTTTCTTGCTTTCCTTTCTTTTTCTTTCTTGCTTTCTTGCTTGCTTGCTTTCGTGCTGTCTTGTTTTCTTGCTTGCTTGCGTGCTTGCTTGCTTTCGTGCTTTCTTGCTTTCTTGTTTTCTTGCTTTCTTTCTTTCTTTTGTTTCTTTCTTGCTTGTTTTTCTTTCTTGCTTGCTTTCTTGCCTTCTTTTCTTTCTTGCTTGCTTTCTTGCTTTCTTTTCTTTTTCTTTCTTTCTTTCTTGCTTTCTTGTTTTCTTGCTTTCTTGCTTGCTTTCGTGCTTTCTTGTTTTCTCGCTTTCTGTCTTTTGCTTCTTTCTCTCTTGCTCTCTCGCTTGCTTGCTTGCTTGCTTTCGTGCTTTCTTGTTTTCTTGCTTTCTTTCTTTCTTTTGTTTCTTTCTTGCTTGCTTTCTTGCTTTCTTGTTTTCTTGCTTTCTTGCTTTCTTTCCTGCTTTCTTTCTTGCTTTGTTTTCTTTCTAGCTTTCTTTTCTTTCTTGCTTGCTTTCTTGCTTTCTTTTCTTTTTCTTTCTTTCTTTCTTGCTTTCTTTTTTCTTGCTTTCTTGCTTTCTTTTCTCTTTCTTTCTTTCTTTCCTGCTTTTTTGCTTTCTTGCTTGCTTTCTCGCTTGCTTGCTTTCTGTCTGTCTGTCTTTCTTTCTTTCTTTCTTTCTTTCTTTCTTTCTGTTTCGTCCTTTTGAGACAGAGTTTCACTCTTGTTTCCACGGCTAGAGTGCAATGGCGCGATCTTGGCTCACCGCACCTTCCGCCTCCCGGGTTCGAGGGCTTCTCCTGCCTCAGCCTCCTGATGAGCGGGGATTACAGGGAGGCACCCCCACGCCTGGCTTGGCTGATGTTTGTGTTTTTAGTAGGCACACCGTGTCTCTCCGTGTTGGTCAGGCTGGTCTCCGACTCCCGACCTCATGTGATGCGCCCACCTCGGCCTCTCGAAGTGCTGGGATGACGGGCGTGAGCCACCGTGCCCGGCCTGTTGACTCATTTCGTTTTTTTTTTTATTTCTTTCGTTTCCGTGTATTTACTGACATTTATTAATGTAAACATTTTTGTACATTTATATGTAAACGACAATGCGTATATCTTTGCATTTACTACTCTCGCGTCTCGTAAACACGTACCGATTGCATAGAAACATACTTCTACATAATAGACGTAGGTGTTTCTGCTATACGAATACATACACATCGCTCTATAGAGAAGCGATCGTCCACAAATACGTTTACGCTTACGTACGAAAAGTGTTGTATTTATGTTAATAAATGAACAAGTGTACGTAGTTATCTCTGTTTTCTTTCTTCCGCTCCTTTACGTTTTTCTTCCTTCCTTTCTTCCTTTCCCTCCTTCTTTAGGTTTTTCTTCCTCTCTTCCTTTCCTTCTTTCTCTCTTTCTGATCTTTTCTCCTTCGTGCTTTATTTCTCTTTCGTTCCCTGTCTCTCCTTCTTTTTTCTTTCCTCCCTGTTTCTTTTTCCCTTCTTTCCTTCGTTTCTTTCCTCATTCTTTCTCTCTTTTTCATGTTTCTTTCCTTTCCGTCTGTCTTGTAAAAATGGAGTGTTTCAAAAGTTTTCTCTGTGTATCTACGTTTTTTAAATTGTCTCTCTTTTCTCCATTTTCTTCCTCCCTCCCTCCCTCCCTGCTCCCTTCCCTCCCTCCTTCCCTTTCACCATCTGTCTCTTTTCCCCATTCCCCGCCCCCCCCCCCCCCCGTCTGTCTCTGCGTGGATTCCGGAAGAGCCCATGCATTTTGCCTCTCCGTGTGTCTGCAGCGACCCGCGACCGAGTCCTTGTGTGTTCTTTCTCCCTCCCTCCCTCCCTCCCTCCCTGCTTCCGAGATGCATCTCCGAACACCCACGCGCCGTGGGTTGTCTTCTGACTCTGTCGCGGTCGAGGCAGAGACGCGTTTTGGGCCCCGTGTGTGTGGGGTTGGGGCAGAGGGGCTGCGTTTTCCGCCTCGGGAAGAGCTTCTCGGCTCACGGTTTCGCTTTTGCGGTCCACGGGCCGCCCTGCCATCCGGATCTGTCTCGCTGACGTTCGCGGCGGTCGTCGGGCTCCATCTGGCGGCCGCTTTTAGATCGCGCTCTCGGCTTCCGGAGCTGCGGTGGCAGCTGCCGAGGGAGGGGACCGTCCCCGCTGTGAGCTGTGCAGAGCTCCGGAAAGCCCGCGGTCGTCAGCCCGGCTGGCCCGGTGGCGCCAGAGCTGTGGCGCGTCGCTTGTGAGTCAGAGCTCTGGCGTGCAGGTTTATGTGGGGGGGAGGCTGTCGCTGCGCTTCTGGGCCCGAGCCGGGCGTGGGGCTGCCCGGGCCGGTCGACCAGCGCGCCGCGGCTCCCGAGGCCCGAGCCGCGACCCGCGGGGACCCGCCGCGCGTGGCGCGGGAGGCTGGGGACGCCCTTCCCGGCCCGGTCGCGGGTCCGTCCGCGCTCATCCTGGCCGTCTGAGGCGGCGGCCGAATTCGTTTCCGAGTCCCCGTGGGGAGCCGGGGACCGTCCTGCCCCCGTCCCCCGGGTGCCGGGGAGCGGTCCCCGGGCCGGGCCGCGGTCCCTCTGCCGCGATCCTTTCTGGCGAGTCCCCGTGCGGAGTCGGAGAGCGCTCCCTGAGCGCGCGTGCGGCCCGAGAGGTCGCGCCTGGCCGGCCTTCGGTCCCTCGTGTGTCCCGGTCGTAGGAGGGGCCGGCCGAGAATGCTTCCGGCTCCCGCTCTGGGGACACGGGCCGGCCCCCTGCGTGTGGCACGGGCGGCCGGGAGGGCGTCCCTGGCCCGGCGCTGCTCCCGCGTGTGTCCTGGGGTTGACCAGAGGGCCCCGGGCGCTCCGTGTGTGGCTGCGATGGTGGCGTTTTTGGGGACAGGTGTCCGTGTCGCGCGTTTCCTGGGCCGGCGGCGTGGTCGGTGACACGACCTCCCGGCCCCGGGGGAGGTATATCTTTCACTCCGAGTCTGCATCTTGGGCCACCGGGTTATTGCTGACACGCTGTCCTCTGGCGACCTGTCGCTGGAGAGGTTGGGACTCCGGGTGCGTGCGGGGCTCTGGCCTACCGGTGACCCGGCTAGCCGGCCGTGCTCCTGCTTGAGCCGCCCGCTGGGGCCCGCGGGCCTGCTGTCCTCCGCGCGCCCGGGCGTGTCCCGACTCCCGGTGCCGGCCCGGGTCCGGGTCTCTGACCCACCTGGGGGCGGCGGGGAAGGCGGCGAGGGCCACCCTGCCCCCGTGCGCTCTCCGCTGCGGGCGCCCGGGGCGGCCGCGACGACCCCACCCCGCTGGCTCCGTGCCGTGCGTGTCAGGCGTTCTCGTCTCCGCTGGGTTGTCCGCCGCCCCTTCCCCGGAGCAGGGCGTCGGCCGGCCGGCCGGCCGACCTCCGCTCCCGGGGGGCTCTTTCGTGATCGATGTGGTGACGTCGTGCTCTCCCGGGCCGGGTCCGAGCCGCGACGGGCGAGGGGCGGACGTTCGTGACGAACGGGACCGTTCTTCTCGCTCCGCCCCGCGGGGTCCCCTCGTCTCTCCTCTCCCCGCCTGCGGGCGGCGCGTGTGGGGGAGGCGTGTGGGGTGCGGAGCCCGGCCTGACCTCGCCGTCCCGCCCGCCGCCTTCTGCGTCGCGGGGCGGGTCGGCGGGGCCCTCTGACGCGGCAGGCACCCCTCGCTGTCGCCTCCAGTGGTTGTGGACTTGCGGGCGGCCCCCCTCCGCGGCGGTGGGGGGTGCCGTCCCGCCGGCCCGTCGTGCTGCCCTCTCGGGGGGGCGTGCGCGAGCGTCGGCTCCGCTTGGGCCTCTGCGGTGCTCCTGGAGCGCTCCGGGTTGTCCCTCAGGTGCCCGAGGCCGAGCGGTGGTGTGTCGTCCCCGCCCCCAGCGCCCCCTCCTCCGGTCGCCGCCGCGGTGTCCGCGCGTGGGTCCTGAGGGAGCTCGTCGGTGTGGGGTTCGAGGCGGTCGAGTGAGACGAGACGCGCCCCTCCCACGCGGGGAAGGGCGTCCGCCTGGTCCGGCGAGCGCACGTCCCGTGCTCCCCTCTGGCGGGTGCGCGCGGGCCGTGTGAGCGATCGCGGTGGGTTCG
>NC_073266.2:2749941-2757441 GCF_029289425.2 Pan paniscus | reverse complement strand
TCTCTTTTTAAACTTCTATGATTATGATGATTGTAGGCGTCATCTCACGTGTCGGGGTGATCTCCAACTTTTAGGCTCCAGAGATCCTCCCGCATCGGCCTCCCGGAGTGCTGTGATGACACGCGTGGGCACGGTACGCTCTGGTCATGTTTGTCATGGGTCGGTTCTTTCCGTTTTTAATACGGGGACTGCGAACAGATAAAATGTTCACACGCATCTCACCGATCCGCCTTTTCGTTCTTTCTTTTTTTTTTCTCTTTAGACGGAGTTTCACTCTTGTCGCCCACGGTGGAGTACGATGGCGGATCTCGGCTCACCGCACCCTCCGCCTCCCAGGTTCAAGTGATTCTCCTGCCTCAGCCTTCCCGAGTAGCTGCGATGACAGCGATGAGCCATCGTGCCTGGCTAATTTTTCTATTCCTAGTACAGATGGGGTTTCTCCATCTTGGTTAGGCTGGTCTTCAACTTCCGACCGTTGGAGGATCTTAACTTTCTTGGTGGTGGTTGTTTTTCTTTTTCTTTTTTTCTTTTCTTTTCTTTCCTTCTCCTTCCCCCCCCAACCCCCCTTGTCGTCGTCGTCCTCCTCCTCCTCCTCCTCCTCCTCCTCCTCCTCCTCCTCCTCCTCCTCCTCCTCCTCCTCCTCTTTCATTTCTTTCAGCTGGGCTCTCCTACTTGTGTTGCTCTGTTGCTCACGCTGGTCTCAAACTCCTGGCCTTGACACTTCTCCCGTCACATCCGCCGTCTGCTTGTTGAAATGAGCATCTCTCGTAAAATGGAAAAGATGAAAGAGATAAACACGAAGACGGAAAGCACGGTGTGAACGTTTCTCTTGCCGTCTCCCGGGGTGTACCTTGGACGCGGAAACACGGAGGGAGCTTGGCTGAGTGGGTTTTCGGTGCCGAAACCTCCCGAGGGCCTCCTTCCCTCTCCCCCTTGTCCCCGCTTCTCCCCCAGCCGAGGCTCCCACCGCCGCCCTGGCATTTTCCACAGGACAGGTATAGGGAGAGGACTGACACGCCTTCCACATCTATATCCTGCCGGACGTCTCTGGCTCGGCGTGCCCCACCGGCTACCTGCCACCTTCCAGGGAGCTCTGAGGTGGATGCGACCCCCCCCCCCACTCACGTCCCGCTACCCTCCCCCGGCTGGCCTTTGCCGGGCGACCCCAGGGGAACCGCGTTGACGCTGCCCTCGGATCCTCAGGCGAAGACTTCCACCGGATGCCCCGGGTGGGCCGGTTGGGGTGAGACTGGACCACCCCGGACCGTGCTGTTCTTGGGGGTGGGCTGACGTACGGGGTGGACTGGCGGCCCCAGCATTGTAAAGGGTGCGTGGGTATGGAAATGTCACGTAGGATGCCCTCCTTCCCTTCGGTCTGCCTTCAGCTGCCTCAGGCGTGAAGACAACTTCCCATCGGAACCTCTTCTCTTCCCTTTCTCCAGCACACAGATGAGACGCGTGAGAGGCAGAAACAGCTCAATAGATACTGCTGACCTTCATTTGTGGAATCCTCAGTCGTCTACACACAAGACAGGTGACTAGGCAGGGACACAGATCAAACACTATTTCCGGGTCCTCGTGGTGGGATTGGTGTCTCTCCTCTCTCTCTCTCTCTCTCTCTCTCTCTCTCTCTCTCTCTCTCTCTCTCTCTCACACGCGCGCGCGCACGCACGCATGCACGCACGCACACACACACACACATTTCCATATCTAGTTCACAAAGCACACTCACTTAACCTTTTCACAGTACGCAGGCTGAGTGAAACCCACCCCACCTTCCACCCGTTGGCTGACGAAACCCCTTCTCTACAATGGATGAAAAAGATGATCTGGGCCGGGCACGCTAGCTCACGCCTGTCATTCCGGCACTTTGGGAGGCCGAGGCCGGTGGATCGCTTGGGGCCGGGAGTTGGAGACCAGGCTGGCCGACGTGGCGAAACCCCGTCTCTCTGAAAAATAGAACGATTAGCCGGGCCTGGTGGCGTGGGCTTGGAATCACGACCGCTCGGGAGACTGGGGCGGGCGAGTTGTTCCAACCGGGGAGGCCGAGGTTGCGATGGGCTGAGATCGTGCCGTGGCGATCCAGCCTGGATGACGGAGCGAGACCCCGTCTCGATACAATCATGATGTTATTATAAGATGAGTTGTGCGCGGTGATGGCCGCCTGTAGTCGCAGCTACTCGGGAGGCTGAGATGAGGAGAGGATCACTTGAGGCCCCACAGGTCGAGGCTTCGGTCGGCCGTGACCCACTGTATCCTGGGCGGTCACCGGTCAAGGAGATATGCCCCCTCCCCGTTTGCTTTTCTTTTCTTCCCTTCTCTTTTCTTCTTTTTTCTTCTCTTTTCTTTTCTTCTTTCTTTCTTTCTTTCTTTCTTTCTTTCTTTCTTTCTTTCTCTCTCTCTCTCTCTTCCCCTCTTTCTTTCCTGCCTTCCTGCCTTCCTGCCTTCCTGCCTTTCTTCTTTTCTTCTTTCCTCCCTTCCTCCCTTCCTTCTTTCCTCCCGCCTCAGCCTCCCAAAGTGCTGGGATGACTGGCGTGAGGTACCATGCCTG
This sequence comes from Pan paniscus, assembly GCF_029289425.2. Classification (NCBI taxonomy): domain Eukaryota; kingdom Metazoa; phylum Chordata; class Mammalia; order Primates; family Hominidae; genus Pan; species Pan paniscus. The sequence goes on along the minus strand of NC_073266.2, from coordinate 2,754,890 downwards.
CTTGGCCTAAAGAGACCCTCTTGGAAAGTGAGACACAGAGAGCGCCTTCCAGTGATCTCATGGACTGATTTAGAGACGGCATCTCGCTCCGTCACCCCGGCAGTGGTGCCATCGTAACTCACTCCCTGCAGCGTGGACGCTCCTGGACTCGAGCGATCCTTCCGCCTCAGCCTCCAGAGTACAGAACCTGGGACCGCAGGCACGCGCCACTGCGCCCACACCGTTTTAAATTTTCTTTTCCTCCCCCCCCCCCCCCCCCGCCCGAGACAGAGTTTCGCTCTCGTGGCCTAGACTGCAGTGCGGTGGCGCGATCTTGGCTCGCCGCAACCTCTGCCTCCCGGTTTCAAGCGATTCTCCTGCATCGGCCTCCTGAGTAGCCGGGATTGCGGGCGTGCGCTGCCACGTCTGGCTGATTTTGTATTTTTAGTGGAGACGGGGCTTCTCCATGTCGATCGGGCTGGTCTCGAACTCCCGACCTCAGGTGATCCGCCCTCCCCGGCCTCCGGAACTGCTGGGATGACAGGCGTGAGCCACCGCGCCCGGCCTTCATTTTTAAATGTTTTCCCACAGACGGGGTCTCATCATTTCGTTGCAACCCTCCTGCCCGGCGTCTCAAAGTGCTGGCGTGACGGGCGTGAGCCACTGCGCCTGGACTCCGGGGAATGATTCACGACCACGGTCGCTGTACTGATTCTTTCTTTCTTTCTTTCTTTCTTTCTTTCTTTCTTTCTTTCTTTCTTTCTTTCTTTCTGTCTGTCTTTCTTTCTTTCTTTCTTTCTTTCTTTCTTTCTTTCTTTCCTTTCTTTCCTTTCTTTCTTTTCTTTCTTTCTTTCTTTCTTTCTTTCTTTCTTTCTTTCTTTCTTATTTATTGATAAATTATTTTATGATTTATTTGTGTACTTATTTTCAGACGGAGTCTCGCTCTGGGCGGGGCGGGGCGGGGCGAGGCGAGGCACAGCGCATCGCTTTGGAAGCCGCGGCAACGCCTTTCAAAGCCCCATTCATATGCACAAAGCCCTATTCCCTTCCTGGAGTTGGAGCTGATGCCTTCCGTAGCCTTGGGTTTCTCTCCATTCGGAAGCTTTGACAGGCGCAACCCCACCCAGAGGCTGGCTGCGGCTGAGGATTAGGGGGTGTGTTGCGGCTGAAAAGTGGGTCCCCTAGTTTTGATACCTCAGTGGACACATCCCCCGACCGCCATCGCTTGCTCGCCCTCTGAGATCCCCCGCCTCCACCGCCTTGCAGGCTCACCGCCTACTTTCATTTCTTTCTTCCTTCCTTGCGTTTCAGGAGGGGGTGCGGGAATGAGGGTGTGTGTGGGGAGGGGGTGCGGGGTGGGGACGGAGGGGAGCGTCCTAAGGGTCGATTTAGTGTCACGCCTCTTTCACCGCCACCACCGAAGATGAAAGCAACGATCGGCTACATACCGCGTGTTCTCATCTAGAAGTGGGAACTTACAGATGAGAGTTCTTGCATGGGCAGAACGAGGGGGACCAGGGACGCGGAAGCCTGCTTGAGGGAGGAGGGGTGGAAGGAGAGACAGCTTCAGGAAAAAAACAAAACACGAATACTGTCGGACACAGCACTGACTACCCGGGTGATGAAATCATCTGCACACTGAACACCCCCGTCACAAGTTTACCTATGTCACAATCTTGCACATGTATGCTTGAACGACAAATAAAAGTTAGGGGGGAGAGAGGAGAGAGGGGGAGAGAGCGAGAGAGCGAGAGAGCGAGAGCGAGAGCGAGAGCGAGCGAGAGAGAGAGAGAGAGAGAGAGAGAGAGAGAGAGAGAGAGAGAGACAAGTACAACCAAACACCACCTCCTTGACCTGAGTCAGGGGGTTTCTGGCCTTTTGGGAGAACGTTCAGCGACAATGCAGTATTTGGGCCGGTTCTTTTTCTTCTTCTTCTTCTTCTTCTTCTTTTCTTTCTTTTTTTTGGACTGAGTCTCTCTCGCTCTGTCACCCAGGCTGCGGTGCAGTGGCGCTCTCTCGGCTCACTGGAACCTCTGCTTCCCGGGCTCCAGTGATTCTTCTTCGGTAGCTGGGATTACAGGCACGCACCAGGATGGCCGGCTCATATTCTTATTTTTAGTAGAGAGGGGGTTTCTCCACGTTGGCCACGCTGGTATCGAACTCTTGACCTCAAATGATGCGCCTTCCTGGGCCTCCCAAAGTGCTGGAAACGACAGGCCTGAGCCGCCGGGATTTCAGCCTTTGAAAGCGCGGGCCCTGCCAACTTTCGCTGCGGCCCTTACGCTCAGAAGGACGTGTCCTCTCTGCCATAGGTTGACTCCTTGAGTCCCCTAGGCCATTGCACTGTAGCCTGGGCAGCAAGAGCCAAACTCCGTCCCCCCACCTCCCCGCGCAAATAATAACTAACTAACGAACGAACGAACGAACTAAGTAAATAAAATCTCTACACGTCACCTCTAAGTGTGTGTTCCCGTGAGGAGTGATTTCTAAGAAGTGGCACTGTACACTGAACGCAGTGGCTCCCGAGGTCAGGAGTTCGAGACCAGCCCGGCCAACGTGGTGAAACCCCGTCTCTACTGAAAACACGAAATTGAGTCAGGTGCCGTGGGGCCGGCACCTGTCATCCCAGCTACTCGGGAGGCTGAGGCGGAAGAATTGCTTGAACCTGGCAGGCGGAGGTTGCAGTGACCCAAGATCGCACCACTGCACTACGGCCTGGGCGACAGAGTGAGACCCGGTCTCCAGATAAATACATAAATACATACCTACGTACGTACGTACATACATACATACATACATACATACGTACATACAGATATACAAGACAGAAAACAAGAAAAGAAAAGAAAAGAAAGAGAAAATGAAAGAAAAGGCACTGTATCGCTACTGGGCTAGGACCGTCTCTCTGTCTGTTTCTCTCTGTTCGTCTCTGTCTTTCTCTCTGTGTCTCTTTCTCTGTCGGTCTGCCTGCCTGTCTGTCTGTCTGTCTGTCTGTCTCTTTCTTTCTGTCTGTCTCTGTTTCTGTCTTTGTCTCTCTCTCTCCCTCTCTGCCTGTCTCACTGTGTCTGTCTTCTGTCTTACTCTCTTTCTCTCCCCGTCTGTCTCTCTCTCTCTCCCTCCCTGTCTGTTTCTCTCTCTCTCTTTCTGTCTGTTTCTGTCTCTCTCTGTCTGTCTATGTCTTTCTCTGTCTGTCTGCCTGCCTCTCTCTTTCTTTTTCTGTGTCTCTCTGTCGGTCTCTCTCTCTCTCTCTCTCTCTCTCTCTCTCTCTCTCTCTGTGCCTATCTTCTGTCTTACTCTCTCTTTCTCTGCCTGTCTGTCTGTCTCTCTCTGTCTCTCCCTCCCTGTCCGTTTCTCTCTCTCTCTCTCCCCCTCTCCCTGTCTGTTTCTCTCCGTCTCTCTCTCTTTCTGTCTGTTTCTCACTGTCTCTCTCTGTCCATCTCTGTCTTTCTATGTCTGTCTCTTTCTCTGTCAGTCTGTCAGACACCCCCGTGCCGGGTAGGGCCCTGCCCCTTCCACGAAAGTGAGAAGCGCGTGCTTCGGTGCTTAGAGAGGCCGAGAGAAATCTAGACAGGCGGGCCTTGCTGGGCTTCCCCACTCGGTGTATGATTTCGGGAGGTCGAGGCCGGGTCCCCGCTTGGATGCGAGGGGCATTTTCAGACTTTTCTCTCGGTCACGTGTGGCGTCCGTACTTCTCCTATTTCCCTGATAAGCTCCTCGACTTAAACATAAACGGCGTCCTAAGGGTCGATTTAGTGTCATGCCTCTTTCACCGCCACCAGCGAAGATGAAAGCAAAGATCGGCTGAATACCGCGCGTTCTCATCTACAAGTGGGAACTTACAGATGAGAGTTCTTGCATGGGCAGAACGAGGGGGACCAGGGACGCGGAAGCCTGCTTGAGGGAGGAGGGGTGGAAGGAGAGACAGCTTCAGGAAAAAAACAAAACACGAATACTCTTGGACACAGCACTGACTACCCGGGTGACGAAATCATCTGCACGCTGAACACCCCCGTCACAAGTTTACCTATGTCACAATCTTGCTCATGTATGCTTGAACGACAAATAAAAGTTCGGGGGGAGAAGAGAGGAGAGAGAGAGAGAGAGACGGAGAGAGAGAGAGGCGGGGAGAGAGAGAGGGGCGGGGAGAGAGAGAGAGACAGAGACAGAGACAGAGACAGAGAGAGAGAGAGAGAGAGAGAGAGAGAGAGAGAGAGAAGTAAAACCAAACACCACCTCCTTGACCTGAGTCAGGGGGTTTCTGGCCTTTTGGGAGAACGTTCAGCGACAATGCAGTATTTGGGCCCGTTCTTTTTTTTTCTTCTTCTTCTTTTCTTTCTTTTTTTTGGACTGAGTCTCTCTCGCTCTGTCACCCAGGCTGCGGTGCAGTGGCGCTCTCTCGGCTCACTGAAACCTCTGCTTCCCGGGTTCCAGTGATTCTTCTTCGGTAGCTGGGATTACAGGCGCGCACCATGACGGCCGGCTCATAGTTCTATTTTTAGTAGAGATGGGGTTTCTCCACGTTGGCCACGCTGGTCTCGAACTCCTGACCTCAAATGATCCGCCTTCCTGGGCCTCCCACACTGCTGGGGCGACAGGCCTGAGCCGCCGGGATTTCAGCCTTTAAAAGCACGGGCCCTGCCAACTTTCGCTGCGGCCCTTACGCTCAGAAGGACGTGTCCTCTCTGCCATAGGTTGACTCCTTGAGTCCCCTAGGCCATTGCACTGTAGCCTGGGCAGCAAGAGCCAAACTCCGTCCCCCCACCTCCCCGTGCAAAAAATAACTAACTAACTAACAACTAACTAAAATCTCTGCACGTCACCCATAAGTGTGTGTTCCCATGAGTGATTTCTAAGAAATGGCACTCTACACTGAATGCAGTGGCTCACGTCTGTCATCCCGAGGTCAGGAGTTCGAGGCCAGCCTGGCCAACGTGGTGAAACCCCGTCTCTACTGAAAATACGAAACTGAG
>NC_073266.2:2729941-2744941 GCF_029289425.2 Pan paniscus | reverse complement strand
TCTTTCTTTGTCTTTCCTTCTCTCTGTCTCTGTCTCTCTCATTGTGTCTGTCTTCTGTCTTAGTCTCTCTGTCTCTCTCCCTGTCTGTCTGTTTGTCTCTCTCTCTCTCTCTGTCTTTGTCTTTCTTTCTCTCTGTCTCTGTCTCTCTGTCTCTCTCTCTGTGTGTCTGTCTTCTGTCTTACTGTCTTTCTCTGCCTGTCTGTCTGTCTCTCTCTGTCTCTCTCTCTCTCTGTCTCTCTCTCTCTCTCTCTCTCTCTCTCTCTCTCTCTCTCTCCCCCCTGTCGGCTGTTTCTCTGTCTCTGTCTGTGTCTCTCTTTCTGTCTGTTTCTCTCTGTCTTTCTCTCTCTGTGTCTTTCTCTCTGTCTCTCTGTCTGTCTCTGTCTCTGTCTCTCTCTCTCTCTCTCTCTCTCTCTCTGTGTGTGTGGGGGGGGGTGTGGGGGGGTGTGTGTGTCTGCCTTCTGTCTTACTCTTTCTCTGCCTGTCTGTCTGCCTGTCTGTTTGTCTCTCTCTCTCTGCCTGTCTCTCTCCCTTCCTGTCTCTGTTTCTCTCTCTTTCTGTTTCTCTCTGTCTCTGACCATCTGTGTCTTTCTCCGTCTGTCTCTTTATCTGTCTCTCTCTCTCTCTTTTTCTGTCTTTCCCTCTTTGTGTATCGTTGTCTCTCTCTGTCTGTCTCTGTCTCTGTCTCTCTGTCTCTGTCTCTCTGTCTCTCTGTCTCTCTCTCTCTCTGTCTGTCTGTCTGTCTCGGTCTCTGGCTCTGGCTCTCGCTATCTCCCGCCCTCTCTTTTTTTTGCAAAATAAGCTCAAGTACATCTAATCTAATCCCTCACCAAGGCCCGAATTCTTAACTTCTGACATCCCAGATTTGATCTCCCTACAGAATGCTGTACAGAACTGGCGAGTTGATTTCTGGACTTGGATACCTCATAGAAACTACATAGGAATAAAGATCCAATCCTAAAATCTGGTGTGGCTTCTCCCTCGACTGTCTCGAAAAATCGTACCTCTGTTCCCCTAGGATGCCGGAAGAGTTTTCTCAATGTGCATCTGCCCGTGTCCTAAGTGATCTGTGACCGAGCCCTGTCCGTTCTGTCTCCAATATGTATGTGCAAACACTTCTCTCCATTTCCACAACTACCCACGGCCCCTTGTGGAACCACTGGCTCTTCGAAAAAAATCCCAGAAGTGGTTTTGGCTTTTTGGCTAGGAGGCCTAAGCCTGCTGAGAACTTTCCTGCCCAGGATCCTGTGTGAACAAAAGTGCCTCTGCTGGGAGCTGGGATCGTCGGGACCATGCTTGCTAGCGCTGGATGAGTCTCTGGAAGGACGCACGGGACTCCGCAAAGCTGACCTGTCCCACCGAGGTCAAATGGATACCTCTGCATTGGCCCGAGGCCTCCAAAGTACATCACCGTCACCAACCGTCACCGTCAGCATCCTTGTGAGCCTGCCCAAGACCCCGCCTCCGGGGAGACTCTTGGGAGCCCGGCCTTCATCGGCTAAAGTCCAAAGGGATGGTGACTTCCACCCACAAGGTCCCCACTGAACGGCGAAGATGTGGAGCGTAGGTCAGAGAGGGGACCAGGAGGGGAGACGTCCTGACCGGCGATGAGTTCCCTAGGCTCTGGCCACCCCACCCACGCCCCACGTCCCACGTCCCGGGCACCCGCGGGACACCGCCGCTTGATCCCCTCCTCTGTCCACAGCCGGCCCCACCCCACCACGCAACCCACGCACACACGCTGGAGGTTCCAAAAGCACACGGTGTGAATAGAGCCTGACGGAGCGAGAGCCCATTTCACGAGGTGGGAGGGGTGGGGGTGGGGTGGGTTGGGGGTTGTGGGGTCTGTGGAGAGCCCGATTCTCCCTCTTGGGTGGCTACAGGCTAGAAATGAATATCGCTTCTTGGGCGGAGGGGCTTCCTTAGGCCATCACCGCTTGCGGGACTACCTCTCAAACCCTCCCTTGAGGCCACAAAATAGATTCCACCCCACCCATCGACGTTTCCCCCCGGGTGCTGGATGTATCCTGTCAAGAGACCTGAGCCTGACACCATCGAATTAAACACCTTTACTGGCTTGGTGGGTTTGTTTGTTTCTGAGATGGAGTCTTGCTCTGTCCCCCAGGCTGGAGTGCAGCGGCGTGATCTCAGCTCACTGGAACCTCTGCCTCCTGGGTTCAAGTGATTCTCCTGTCTCAGCGCCACCATGGCCGGCTCATTTTTTTTTTTTTTTTTTTTTTTTTTTTTTTTTTTTTTTTTTTTAGTAGACACGGGGTTTCACCCTCTTTCATTGGTTTTCACTGGAGATTCCAGATTCGAGCCACACCTCATTCTGTGCCACAGAGAGACTTCTTCTTCTTCTTCTTCTTTTTTTTTTTTTAAGTGCAACGCAACGTGTCTGCCTTATTTGAGTGGCTTCCTATATCATTATAATTGTGTTATAGATGAAGAAAAGGTATTAAACACTGTGCTAATGATAGCGAAAGTGAAGACAAAAGAAAGGCTATCCATTTTGTGGTTAGAATAAAGTTGCTCAGTATTTAGAGCTACCTAAATACGTCAGCATTTACACTCTTCCTAGTCAAAGCTGGCCGATCTGAATAATCCTCCTTTAAACACAATTTTTGATAGGGTTAAGATTTTTTTAAGAATGCGACTCCTGCAAAAGAGCTGAACAGACAATACACATTTAAAAACATCACAACACAAGGATCAACCAGACTTGGGAAAAAAATCGAAAACGACACAAGTCTTATGAAGAACTGAGTTCTTAAAATAGGACGGAGAACATAGCCATCGGAAGAGAAGGCAGTATTGGCAAGTTGATTGTTGCGTTGGTCAGCAGTAGCTGGCACTATCTTTTTGGCCATCTTTCGGGCCATGTAACTACTACAGCAAAATGAGATATGATCCATTCAACAACATATTCGCAAATCAAAAAATGTTTCCGTAATATAATGCTTCAGATTTAGAAGCAAATCAAATGATAGAACTCCACTGCTGTAATAAGTCACCCCAAAGACCACCGTATCTGACAGAATAACTACCACAGGGTTATGACTTCAGAATTATACTTTCTCTTGATATTTACTTATGTATGTATTTATTTTTTTAATGTATTTCTCTTGAGACGGCGTCTCGCTCTGTCGCCCAGGCTGGAGTGCAATGGTGTGATCTCGGCTCACTGCAACCGCCACCTCTCCGGGTTCAAGCGATTCTCCTGCCTCAGCCTCCCGAGTAGCTGGGACTACAGGTGCCCACCACCACGCCCAGCTAATCTTCATACTTTTAATAGAGACGGGGTTTCACCGTGTTGGCCCGGATGGTCTCGATCTCTTGACCTCGTGACCCGCCCGCCTCGGCCTCCCAAAGTGCTGGGATGACAGGCGTGAGCCACTGCGCCCGGCCTTCTCTTGACGTTTAAACTATGAAGTCAGTCCAGAAAAATGCAATAAATGTCAACGGTGAGTATGCTGTTGAGGCAGAGGTAGGACCACACTTTTTCATGTCTTATTCAGTTGATCACAATAGGACCTAGGTAGTAATTTCCTATGTGCCCACTTATACACGAGTACAAAAGAGTAAAACAGAGAGACCGCTACATTAAAGGGCACGTGAAGTTCTTCATAGTAACTCCGTAAACTGGAACACTGTCAAAAAGCAGCAGCTCGTGAGTTGTTTCCATCTATTTTTCTATTCTCCAATAAGTGAACTATGCTATTCCTTTCCAATCTCCCAAGCGCTCCTTGTCCCCATCACCACTTCGGTGCTCGAAGTAAAAGTCACAAATCCAGTCACACAACTAAAGAAACACATACACGAACCAAAGACAACTACAGCGTCTGCAAAAGTTTGCTAGAAGACTGAAACTGTTGAGTATAAGGATCTGGTATTCTATGATCATGAGTTCATTTCAGAGTTTGTTCAAGACATACGTTTCATAAGGAAACATCTTAGTTAGAAGTTATTCAGCACTATGTACCATCCCTAAGTATTTTTAACCAAATTCGTGACAATAAAGAGCTATCTAACCAGAAAAACTAGCGAGTACCGGCGCCATCCATAGGGCTTTGTCTTTACACTTCATTACCACTTACCATGCCTTACAATGTCTGGGATTGACCCTGATAGCATTTCGAAAACAAGCTGATGCTTTGTCCAGTTCTTCAGTGAAGACAAGCTCACGCCCTAATGCACTATAGGCATAAGCATCATTTGGATCCACTTCGAGAGTTCTCTGGAAGAATTGAATCGCAATATCGTGTTCCCGTTGCAGACCGAAACAGTTCCCTGCAGCACACCAGGCCTCTGGCTGGCGAAGTTTTATCCCTGTCTGTGAAGTCTTTGGACAGAACTGAAAGAGCAACATCTTTCGGAGGATGCCAAAGTGTTGTAGAGTAGATCTCCATGCCTTCGACTCTGTAATTCTCAATCCTTCTAACCTCTGAGAATTTTCTTTCAGCTTGTGTGGACTCTGAAAGTTTACAATAGGCCCTTCCAATTTGGCACAGTACCCAACCGGTATTGCGGTGGTGAGAAGCTAGATGGCTCAAGATACTGACAGCTTCTTTGCCGTGGTGAGAACACAAAGCTAAATAACCTTTCCCCCTTTCACGAGGAAGGCTCATCAAGCCTTCCGCTGCTGCTTTTTGTAGATTAAAAGCCTGAATCTGAGGCGCGATTGCGGCTATTTTCCCTTCTGGAGTGACGGAAGAGTCCAATGTTGTCACTTCCATGGCTATCACTTATGTTCGGTGGAGTTATTCCTCCTTTATGAGCTTTACTTTTTGTTTTTCTGTTTGGGATTTTAGGTGGAAACTTCCCTTTTAATTTTCTCCTATTCTCCTCGGTTGTGGAGCTGTCACTAGTCAAGAGTCGTGAATTTCTTCGAGGCGGTGCGTTTGGGGGAGATGCCATAGTGGGGCTCAATACCTGAGGTGTTGCCCTTGTCGGCGCACCAGAACTTTGTGTTTTTGCGAGAATTGGGGTTACCTTTCGGCTCTTTCCCCTCTGCGAGAAGACAGACTGTGTTCCGGTTTGGCCGATTCCGGCAACAGACTTTTTTGAAGGGGCTCCGGTGGATGGCACGTCAATGACAGAAGGTGTCTAATACCAGTGCAGTTTTGTCCATAGGATCCGTCTCCGGGACTTGGGGCTTCTAATGGCAAAATGCCAACACTTGGGGCTCATGGACTAACTGCTGCTGGTCCTCCTAATACACTTCGACCAGTTTTTGGTTTATGTTGAACCTGTTTAGATCATATGGAAGTTCCTGTTCCCAGTGGGACAGTATCAGGTGAAAGGACGGCTGAATCGATAGAAGACACTGGGGAGTCTGTATTCAAGGAGTACTTTGAATTGGAAGATTCTCAATTCAATCCGTTTAATTCAACGGTGTCCTGGGGTGTTTCCGTAAGAACGGTCTCAGGCTGTCTGTGACATAAGCTAGGACGAGGTCCCAGTGTTTTGGCACAACACTTGGACAGGCAGTTGCTAAAGCTCTCTAGAGATGTGAATCAAAATGTTTGGTCAGGATCTGGCTTTTCCCCCCTATTTCACATCATGATTCAAAGGGACACCAGAGGAAAGGATTTCAACGGAGGCTCTTTTGGTCACATTCTGACCCTTTGGTAAGCCGATCTGTCTTGCAATATACATGTCCCAACGATGGAAGGGGAAAGCGAGCTGAATCAGCAAACTCAGGAACAATAATATCATCATGGCTTCTCTGCTTAGGAAACACTCCACCCGATAAGATTTGATCCCCTTCTGCAAGCTTGCTGAGATCAACACAACATTTCGCAAGCAGGTATTTGCATTGCGGTGTAGTACCACTGTGTCCTTTCAAGAGTCTATATGTTTTATAGGCCTTTCCTGAGCGGTAAGAAGAGGTTGCCAGTAAAAACAAGGCTTCTTCTGAGTGTACTTCTGCATAGAGGCGTTCCGCGAGGAAAACCGCACCTCGGTAGGCATAGTGGCTTAGTGCTTGCCATATAGCAGCCTGGACGGGTCCCTGCAGCACCGCCATCCTCGAGGCTCAGGCCCACTTTCTGCAGTGCCTCAGGCACCGCCCCCCCCCCCACCCCCCCCACCCCCATAGCGGCTCCGGCCCGGCCAGCCCCGGCTCATTTAAAGTCACCAGCGACCGTTACCGACCGTTACCGTGGGATGGGGGAGTCCGAGCCAGAATGACTTCTTTATCCTGCCGACTCTGGAAAGCCCGGCCCCTTGTGATCCATTGCAAACCGAGAGTCACCTCGTGTTTAGAACACGGATCCACTCCCAAGTTCAGTGGGGGGATGTGAGGGATGTGGCAGGTAGGACGAAGGACTCTCTTCCTTCTGATTCGGTCTGCACAGTGGGGCCTAGGGCTGGAGCTCTCTCTGTGCGGACCGCTGACTCCCTCTACCTTGGGTTCCATCGGCCCCACCCTGGAACGCGGGCCTTGGCAGATTCTGGCCCTTCCTGGCCCTTCAGTCGCTGTCAGAAACCCCATCTCGTGCTCGGATGCCCCGAGTGACTGTGGCTCGCACCTCTCCGGAAACATGGGAAATCTCTCCTCTACGCGCGGCCACCTGAAACCACAGGAGCTCGGGACACACGTGCTTTCGGGAGAGAATGCTGAGAGTCTCTTGCCGACTCTCTCTTGACTTGAGTTCTTCGTGGGTGCGTGGTTAAGACGCAGTGAGACCAGATGTATTAACTCAGGCCGGGTGCTGGTGGCTCGCGCCTGTAACCCCAGCACTTTGGGAGGCCGAGGCCGTAGGATCCCTCGAGGAATCGCCTAACCCTGGGGAGGTTGAGGCTGCAGTGAGTGAGCCATAATTGTGTCACTGCGCTCCAGTCTGGGCGAAAGACAGAATGAGGCCCTGCCACAGGCAGGCAGGCAGGCAGGCAGGCAGGCAGGCAGGCAGGCGGGCGGGCGGGCAGGCAGGCAGGCAGAAAGACAACAGCTGTATTATGTTCTTGTCAGGGTAGGAAGCAAAAATAACAGAATACAGCCCTTATTTTTTTTTTCCCCTTCGGACGGAGTTTCACTCTTGGTGCCCACGCTGGAGTGCAGTGGCACCATCTCGGCTCACCGCAACCTCCACCTCTCGCGTTCAAACGATTCTCTTGCCTCAGCCTCCTGAGTAGCTGGGATTACAGGCAGGGGCCGCCACACCCGGCTGATTTTGTATTGTTAGTAGAGACGGCATTTCTCCATGTGGGTCAGGCTGGTCTCGAACTGGCGACCCCAGTGGATCTGCCCGCCTCGGCCTCCCAAAGTGCTGGGGTGACAGGCGTGAGCCATCGTCACCGGCCGGCTACGTTTTTTGTTTTTTTTTGTTTTTTTTAATTATTTTACTTTTTTTTAGTTTTCAATTTTAATCTATTTATTTACTTATTTACATTTATTTATTTATTTATGTATTTACTTATTTATTTATTTTCGAGACAGACTCTCGCTCTGTTGCCCAGACTGGAGTGCAGCGGCGCGATTTCGGCTCACTGCAAGCTCTGCCTCCCGGGTTCACGCCATTCTCCTGCCTCAGCCTCCCAAGTAGCCGGGACTACAGGCGCCCACCACTGTGCCTGGCTGACTTTTTGTATTTTGAGTAGAGATGGGGTTTCACTGTGGTAGCCAGGATGGTCTCGATCTCCTGACCCTGTGATCCGTCCACCTCGGCCTCCCAAAGTGCTGGGATGACAGGCGTGAGCCACCGCCCCCGGCCTATTTATCTATTTATTAACTTTGAGTCCAGGTTATGAAACCAGTTAGTTTTTGTAATTTTTTTTTTTTTTTTTTTTTTGAGACGAGGTTTCACCGTGTTGCCAAGGCTTGGGCCGAGGGATCCACCGGCCCTCGGCCTCCCAAAAGTGCGGGGATGACAGGCGCGAGCCTACGGCGCCCGGACCCCCCCTTCCCCCCTCCCCCGCTTGTCTTCCCGACAGACAGTTTCACGGCAGAGCGTTTGGCTGGCGTGCTTAAATTCATTCTAAATAGAAATTTGGGACGTCAGCTTCTGGCCTCACGGACTCTGAGCTGAGGAGTCCCCTGGTCTGTCTATCACAGGACCGTACACGTAAGGAGGAGAAAAATCGTAACGTTCAAAGTCAGTCATTTTGTGATACAGAAATGCACAGATTCACCCAAAACACAGAAACCAGTCTTTTAGAAATGGCCTTAGTCCTGCTGTCCGTGCCAGTGATTCTTTTCAGTTTGGACCTTGACTGAGAGAATTCCCAGTCGGTCTCTCGTCTCTGGACGGAAGTTCCAGATGATCCGATGGGTGGGGGACTTAGGCTGCGTCCCCCCAGGAGCCCTGGTCGATTAGTTGTGGGGATCGCTTTGGAGGGCGCGGTGACCCACTGTGCTGTGGGAGCCTCCATCCTTCCCCCCACCCCGTCCCCAGGGGATCCCAATTCATTCCGGGCTGACACTCTCACTGGCAGACGTCGGGCATCACCTAGCGGTCACTGTGACTCTGAAAACGGAGGCCTCACAGAGGAAGGGAGCACCAGGCCGCCTGCGCACAGCCTGGGGCAACTGTGTCTTCTCCACCGCCCCCGCCCCCACCTCCATGTTCCTCCCTCCTTTGTTGCCTAGGAAACCGCCACTTTGACGACTGGGTCTGATTGACCTTTGATCAGGCAAAAACGAACAAACAAATAAATAAATAAAATAACACAAAAGTAACTAACTAAATAAAATAAGTCAATACAATCCATTGCAATGCAATAAAATACCATACGATACGATAGGATAGGATAGGATAGGATAGGATACGATACGATACGATACGATACGATACGATACGATACGATACGATACGATACGATACAATACAATACAATACAATACAATACAATACAATAGGCCAGGCGCGGTGGCTCATGCCTGTCATCCCATCACTTTGGGAGGCCGAGGTGGACGCATCACCTGAAGTCGGGAGTTGGAGACAAGCCCGACCAACATGGAGAAATCCCGTCTCAATTGAAAATACAAAACTAGCCGGGCGCGGTGGCACATGCCTATAATCCCAGCTGCTAGGAAGGCTGAGGCAGGAGAATCGCTTGAACCTGGGAAGCGGAGGGTGCGGTGAGCCGAGATTGCGCCATCGCACTCCAGTCTGAGCAAAAAGAGCGAAACTCCGTCTCAAAAATAAATAAATAAATACATACATACATAAATACATAAATTAAAATAAATAAATACAATACAATAAAATAAATGGGCCCTGCGCGGTGGCTCAAGCCTGTCACCCCCTCACTTTGGGAGGCCAAGGCCGGTGGATCAAGAGGCGGTCAGACCAACAGGGCCAGTATGGTGAAACCCCGTCTCTACTCACAATACACAAAATTAGCCGGGCGCCGTGCTGTGCTGTACTGTCTGTAATCCCAGCTACTCGGGAGGCCGAGCTGAGGCAGGAGAATCGCTTGAACCTGGGAGGTGGAGGTTGCAGTGAGCCGAGATCGTGCCACTGCACCCCAGCCTGGGCGACAGAGCGAGACTCCGTCTCAAAAAAATGAAAATGAAAATGAAATGCAACAAAATAATTAAAAAGTGAGTTTCCGGGGAAAAAGAAAAAACAACAACAACAACAACAACAACAACAACAACAACAACAAAAAACAACCCCACCGTGACATACACGTACGTACGCCTCTCGCCTTTCGAGGCATCAAACACGTTAGGAATTATGCGTGATTTCTTTTTTTTAACTTAATTTTATTTTATTATCATGATTTATGTTTCGAGACGGAGTCTCGGAGGCCCGCCCTCCCTCCGTCCCATTCCCTGGTTGCCCAGACAACCTCAGGAGACAGACCCTGGCTGGGCCAGATTGTTCTTCTCCTCGGTCGATGGTTTCCTTGTCTTTCTTCGTGTCTTTAACCCCCGTGGACTCTTCCGCTCGGGTTTGACAGATGGCAGCTCCACTTTAGGCCTTGTTGTTGTTGGGGACTTTCCCGATTCTCCCCAGATGTAGGGAAAGCAGGTAGATTTGCCTTGCCTGGCCTTGCCTGGCCTTGCCTTTTCTTTCTTTCTTTCTTTCTTTCTTTCTTTCTTTCTTTCTTTCTTTCTTTCTTTCTTTCTTTCCTTCTTTCCTTCATTACTTTCTTTTTTTCTTCTTCTTCTTCCTTTTTTTTTTTTTTTTTTTGAGACAGAGTTTCACTCTTGTTGCCCAGGCTAGAGGGCAATGGCGCGATCTCGGCTCACCGCACCCTCCGCCTCCCAGGTTCAAGCGATTCTCCTGCCTCAGCCTCCTGATTAGCTGGGATTACAGGCATGGGCCACCGTGCCTGGCTGATGTTTGTACTTTTAGTAGAGACGGTGTTTTTCCATGTTGGTCAGGCTGGTCTCCAACTCCCAACCTCAGGTGGTCCGCCTGCCTTGGCCTCCCAAAGTGCTGGGATGACAGGCGTGAGCCACAGTGCCCAGCCTCTCTCTCTCTCTCTCTCTCTCTCTCTCGCTCGCTCGCTCGCTCGCTTGCTTGCTTTCGTGCTTTCTTGCTTTCTTGTTTTCTTTCTTTCTTTTGTTTCTTTCTTGCTTGCTTTCTTGCTTGCTTGTTTTCTTGCTTTCTTGCTTTCCTTTCTTTTTCTTTCTTGCTTTCTTGCTTGCTTGCTTTCGTGCTGTCTTGTTTTCTTGCTTGCTTGCGTGCTTGCTTGCTTTCGTGCTTTCTTGCTTTCTTGTTTTCTTGCTTTCTTTCTTTCTTTTGTTTCTTTCTTGCTTGTTTTTCTTTCTTGCTTGCTTTCTTGCCTTCTTTTCTTTCTTGCTTGCTTTCTTGCTTTCTTTTCTTTTTCTTTCTTTCTTTCTTGCTTTCTTGTTTTCTTGCTTTCTTGCTTGCTTTCGTGCTTTCTTGTTTTCTCGCTTTCTGTCTTTTGCTTCTTTCTCTCTTGCTCTCTCGCTTGCTTGCTTGCTTGCTTTCGTGCTTTCTTGTTTTCTTGCTTTCTTTCTTTCTTTTGTTTCTTTCTTGCTTGCTTTCTTGCTTTCTTGTTTTCTTGCTTTCTTGCTTTCTTTCCTGCTTTCTTTCTTGCTTTGTTTTCTTTCTAGCTTTCTTTTCTTTCTTGCTTGCTTTCTTGCTTTCTTTTCTTTTTCTTTCTTTCTTTCTTGCTTTCTTTTTTCTTGCTTTCTTGCTTTCTTTTCTCTTTCTTTCTTTCTTTCCTGCTTTTTTGCTTTCTTGCTTGCTTTCTCGCTTGCTTGCTTTCTGTCTGTCTGTCTTTCTTTCTTTCTTTCTTTCTTTCTTTCTTTCTGTTTCGTCCTTTTGAGACAGAGTTTCACTCTTGTTTCCACGGCTAGAGTGCAATGGCGCGATCTTGGCTCACCGCACCTTCCGCCTCCCGGGTTCGAGGGCTTCTCCTGCCTCAGCCTCCTGATGAGCGGGGATTACAGGGAGGCACCCCCACGCCTGGCTTGGCTGATGTTTGTGTTTTTAGTAGGCACACCGTGTCTCTCCGTGTTGGTCAGGCTGGTCTCCGACTCCCGACCTCATGTGATGCGCCCACCTCGGCCTCTCGAAGTGCTGGGATGACGGGCGTGAGCCACCGTGCCCGGCCTGTTGACTCATTTCGTTTTTTTTTTTATTTCTTTCGTTTCCGTGTATTTACTGACATTTATTAATGTAAACATTTTTGTACATTTATATGTAAACGACAATGCGTATATCTTTGCATTTACTACTCTCGCGTCTCGTAAACACGTACCGATTGCATAGAAACATACTTCTACATAATAGACGTAGGTGTTTCTGCTATACGAATACATACACATCGCTCTATAGAGAAGCGATCGTCCACAAATACGTTTACGCTTACGTACGAAAAGTGTTGTATTTATGTTAATAAATGAACAAGTGTACGTAGTTATCTCTGTTTTCTTTCTTCCGCTCCTTTACGTTTTTCTTCCTTCCTTTCTTCCTTTCCCTCCTTCTTTAGGTTTTTCTTCCTCTCTTCCTTTCCTTCTTTCTCTCTTTCTGATCTTTTCTCCTTCGTGCTTTATTTCTCTTTCGTTCCCTGTCTCTCCTTCTTTTTTCTTTCCTCCCTGTTTCTTTTTCCCTTCTTTCCTTCGTTTCTTTCCTCATTCTTTCTCTCTTTTTCATGTTTCTTTCCTTTCCGTCTGTCTTGTAAAAATGGAGTGTTTCAAAAGTTTTCTCTGTGTATCTACGTTTTTTAAATTGTCTCTCTTTTCTCCATTTTCTTCCTCCCTCCCTCCCTCCCTGCTCCCTTCCCTCCCTCCTTCCCTTTCACCATCTGTCTCTTTTCCCCATTCCCCGCCCCCCCCCCCCCCCGTCTGTCTCTGCGTGGATTCCGGAAGAGCCCATGCATTTTGCCTCTCCGTGTGTCTGCAGCGACCCGCGACCGAGTCCTTGTGTGTTCTTTCTCCCTCCCTCCCTCCCTCCCTCCCTGCTTCCGAGATGCATCTCCGAACACCCACGCGCCGTGGGTTGTCTTCTGACTCTGTCGCGGTCGAGGCAGAGACGCGTTTTGGGCCCCGTGTGTGTGGGGTTGGGGCAGAGGGGCTGCGTTTTCCGCCTCGGGAAGAGCTTCTCGGCTCACGGTTTCGCTTTTGCGGTCCACGGGCCGCCCTGCCATCCGGATCTGTCTCGCTGACGTTCGCGGCGGTCGTCGGGCTCCATCTGGCGGCCGCTTTTAGATCGCGCTCTCGGCTTCCGGAGCTGCGGTGGCAGCTGCCGAGGGAGGGGACCGTCCCCGCTGTGAGCTGTGCAGAGCTCCGGAAAGCCCGCGGTCGTCAGCCCGGCTGGCCCGGTGGCGCCAGAGCTGTGGCGCGTCGCTTGTGAGTCAGAGCTCTGGCGTGCAGGTTTATGTGGGGGGGAGGCTGTCGCTGCGCTTCTGGGCCCGAGCCGGGCGTGGGGCTGCCCGGGCCGGTCGACCAGCGCGCCGCGGCTCCCGAGGCCCGAGCCGCGACCCGCGGGGACCCGCCGCGCGTGGCGCGGGAGGCTGGGGACGCCCTTCCCGGCCCGGTCGCGGGTCCGTCCGCGCTCATCCTGGCCGTCTGAGGCGGCGGCCGAATTCGTTTCCGAGTCCCCGTGGGGAGCCGGGGACCGTCCTGCCCCCGTCCCCCGGGTGCCGGGGAGCGGTCCCCGGGCCGGGCCGCGGTCCCTCTGCCGCGATCCTTTCTGGCGAGTCCCCGTGCGGAGTCGGAGAGCGCTCCCTGAGCGCGCGTGCGGCCCGAGAGGTCGCGCCTGGCCGGCCTTCGGTCCCTCGTGTGTCCCGGTCGTAGGAGGGGCCGGCCGAGAATGCTTCCGGCTCCCGCTCTGGGGACACGGGCCGGCCCCCTGCGTGTGGCACGGGCGGCCGGGAGGGCGTCCCTGGCCCGGCGCTGCTCCCGCGTGTGTCCTGGGGTTGACCAGAGGGCCCCGGGCGCTCCGTGTGTGGCTGCGATGGTGGCGTTTTTGGGGACAGGTGTCCGTGTCGCGCGTTTCCTGGGCCGGCGGCGTGGTCGGTGACACGACCTCCCGGCCCCGGGGGAGGTATATCTTTCACTCCGAGTCTGCATCTTGGGCCACCGGGTTATTGCTGACACGCTGTCCTCTGGCGACCTGTCGCTGGAGAGGTTGGGACTCCGGGTGCGTGCGGGGCTCTGGCCTACCGGTGACCCGGCTAGCCGGCCGTGCTCCTGCTTGAGCCGCCCGCTGGGGCCCGCGGGCCTGCTGTCCTCCGCGCGCCCGGGCGTGTCCCGACTCCCGGTGCCGGCCCGGGTCCGGGTCTCTGACCCACCTGGGGGCGGCGGGGAAGGCGGCGAGGGCCACCCTGCCCCCGTGCGCTCTCCGCTGCGGGCGCCCGGGGCGGCCGCGACGACCCCACCCCGCTGGCTCCGTGCCGTGCGTGTCAGGCGTTCTCGTCTCCGCTGGGTTGTCCGCCGCCCCTTCCCCGGAGCAGGGCGTCGGCCGGCCGGCCGGCCGACCTCCGCTCCCGGGGGGCTCTTTCGTGATCGATGTGGTGACGTCGTGCTCTCCCGGGCCGGGTCCGAGCCGCGACGGGCGAGGGGCGGACGTTCGTGACGAACGGGACCGTTCTTCTCGCTCCGCCCCGCGGGGTCCCCTCGTCTCTCCTCTCCCCGCCTGCGGGCGGCGCGTGTGGGGGAGGCGTGTGGGGTGCGGAGCCCGGCCTGACCTCGCCGTCCCGCCCGCCGCCTTCTGCGTCGCGGGGCGGGTCGGCGGGGCCCTCTGACGCGGCAGGCACCCCTCGCTGTCGCCTCCAGTGGTTGTGGACTTGCGGGCGGCCCCCCTCCGCGGCGGTGGGGGGTGCCGTCCCGCCGGCCCGTCGTGCTGCCCTCTCGGGGGGGCGTGCGCGAGCGTCGGCTCCGCTTGGGCCTCTGCGGTGCTCCTGGAGCGCTCCGGGTTGTCCCTCAGGTGCCCGAGGCCGAGCGGTGGTGTGTCGTCCCCGCCCCCAGCGCCCCCTCCTCCGGTCGCCGCCGCGGTGTCCGCGCGTGGGTCCTGAGGGAGCTCGTCGGTGTGGGGTTCGAGGCGGTCGAGTGAGACGAGACGCGCCCCTCCCACGCGGGGAAGGGCGTCCGCCTGGTCCGGCGAGCGCACGTCCCGTGCTCCCCTCTGGCGGGTGCGCGCGGGCCGTGTGAGCGATCGCGGTGGGTTCGGGCCGGTGGCGCGTGCGCCGGCCGGCCGCCGAGGGGCTGCCGTTCTGCCTCCGACCGGTTGTGTGTGGGTTGACTTCGGGGGTGCTTTTGCCTCGGAAGGAAGGAAGGAGGCGGGTGGACGGGGGGGCCTCGTGGGGGTTGCGCGCGCGCGCGCGCCGGCCGGGCCCCCGCCCTGACCGCGAACGCTCAAGGTGGCCGCACGCAGGTGTTTCCTCGTACTGCAGGCCCCCTCCCTTCCCCAGGCGTCCCTCGGCGCCTCTGCGGGCCCGAGGAGGGGCGGCTGGCGTGTGGGGGAGTGTGACCCACCCTCGGTGAGAAAGCCTTCTCTAGCGATCCGAGAGGCGTGCCTTGGGGTACCGGATCCCCCGGACTGCCGCCTCTGTGTGTGCCTCCGTCATGGGAGCGCT
>NC_073266.2:2707441-2717441 GCF_029289425.2 Pan paniscus | reverse complement strand
GTTTGTTTGTTTGTTTGTTTTCTCCCCCCCCCTTTTTCTCTCTCTCTCTCTCTCTCTCTCTCTCTCTCTCTCTCTCTCTCTCTCTCTCTCTCTCTCTCTCTCTCTCCTTCCTTGGTGCCTTTCTCGGCTCGTGAGACTTAGCCGCTGTCTCCCCGGGTCGACCGGCGGGCCTTCTCGACCGAGCGGCGTGTAGGAATGCCCGTCGGGACGAGTCGGACCCGGGGCGTCCGCGTCTCGGTCGGAACCTCCGGGGTCGACCAGCTGCCGCCCGTGAGCTCCGGACTTAGCCGCCGCTGTGTCCACGTATCTCGGGTCGACCAGCAGGCGGCCGCCGGACGCTGCGGCGCGACGATGCGAGGGCGCCGATTCCCGTTCACGAGCCGGCGACCTCCACCGGCCTCGGCCTTCGGTGGAGCTGGGACGACGCGGAACTCCCTGCCCCGCATTTTTTTCATCCCCACTGCGAGTTTGCGTCCGCGGTACTTTTAAGAGGGAGTCACTGCTGCCGTCAGTCAGTAATACTTCCTCCCTTTTTGCTTTTTGGTTTTGTCTTGCATTTTTTTTTTTTCTTTCTTTCTTTCTTTCTTTCTTTCTTTTTCTTTCTTTCTTTCCTTCTCTCTCTCTCTCTCTCTCTCTCTCTCTCTCTCTCTCTCTCTCTCTCTCTCTCTCCCTCCCTCCCCCTCCTTCTCCCTCCCTCCCTCTCCCTCTCCCTCTCCTTCTCCTTCTCCTTCCTTGGTGCCTTCTCGGCTCACTGCTACCGCTGCCTCTGCCTCCACGGATCAAGCAAACGGCAGGTTTTCTACTTCCAGTAAAGACGGAATTTCACCATGTTGGCCGGGCCGGTCTCGAACTCCTGACCTAGTGATCCGCCCGCCTCGGCCTCCCAAAGACTGCTGGGAGTACAGGCGTGAGCCACCACGCCTGGCCGATTCCTTCCTTTTTTCAATCTTATTTTCTGAACGCTGCCGTGTATGAACGTACATTTATACACACACACACACACACACACACACACACACACACACACACACACACACACACGTAGTGATAAAACTCTGTAAATGATATTTCCATAATGAATACGTTTATATTATGTGACTTTTAATGGATGAGTATGTATTAAAACCCCATTTCATTTACCTACACGTGTATGTATATCCTTCCTCCCTTCCTTCCTTCCTTCATTCATTTATTATTTATTCATAATTTTCGTGTATTTATTTTCTTTTCTTTTGGGGCCGGCCCGCCTGGTCTTCTGACTCTGGGCTCTGGTGACCTCAGCCTCCCACGTAGCTGGGACTACAGGGATCTCTTAAGCCCGGGAGGGAGAGGCTAACGTGGGCTGTGATCGCGCACTTCCACTCCAGCTTACTGGGCTGCGGTGGGGTGGAGTGGGGTGGGGTGCAGAGAAGACAATTGATTGCGATCTTAATTGCCTTTTAGCTTCATTCATACCCTGTTATTTGCTTGTTTATTCTCATGGGTTATTCTGTGTCACTGTCATGTTCATCGTTTGCTTGCCTGCTTGCTTGTTTATTTCCTTCCTTCCTTCCTTCCCTCCCTCCCTCCCTCCCTCCCTCCCTCCCTCCCTCCCTCCCTCCCTCCCTCCCTCCCTCCCTTACTGGCAGGGTCTTCCTCTGTCTCTGCCGCCCAGGATCACCCCAACCTCAATGCTTTGGACCGACCAAACGGTCGTCCTGCCTCTGATCCCTCCCATCCCCATTACCTGAGACTACAGGCACGCACCACCACACCGGCTGACTTCTATGTTGCTTCTCATGTTTTCCGTAGGTAGGTATGTATGCGTGGGTATGTATGTATGTACGTATGTATGTATGTATGTATGTGAGTGAGATGGGTTTCGGGATTCTATCATGTTGCCCATGCTGGTCTCGAACTCCTGTCCTCAAGCAATCCGCCTGCCTGCCTCGGCCGCCCACACTGCTGCTATTACAGGCGTGAGACGCTGCGCCTGGCTCCTTCTACGTTTGCCTGCCTGCCTGCCTGCCTGCCTGCCTGCCTGCCTATCAATCGTCTTCTTTTTAGTACGGATGTGCTCTCGCTTTGTTGTCCATGCTCTGGGCACACGTGATCTCTTTTTAAACTTCTATGATTATGATGATTGTAGGCGTCATCTCACGTGTCGGGGTGATCTCCAACTTTTAGGCTCCAGAGATCCTCCCGCATCGGCCTCCCGGAGTGCTGTGATGACACGCGTGGGCACGGTACGCTCTGGTCATGTTTGTCATGGGTCGGTTCTTTCCGTTTTTAATACGGGGACTGCGAACAGATAAAATGTTCACACGCATCTCACCGATCCGCCTTTTCGTTCTTTCTTTTTTTTTTCTCTTTAGACGGAGTTTCACTCTTGTCGCCCACGGTGGAGTACGATGGCGGATCTCGGCTCACCGCACCCTCCGCCTCCCAGGTTCAAGTGATTCTCCTGCCTCAGCCTTCCCGAGTAGCTGCGATGACAGCGATGAGCCATCGTGCCTGGCTAATTTTTCTATTCCTAGTACAGATGGGGTTTCTCCATCTTGGTTAGGCTGGTCTTCAACTTCCGACCGTTGGAGGATCTTAACTTTCTTGGTGGTGGTTGTTTTTCTTTTTCTTTTTTTCTTTTCTTTTCTTTCCTTCTCCTTCCCCCCCCAACCCCCCTTGTCGTCGTCGTCCTCCTCCTCCTCCTCCTCCTCCTCCTCCTCCTCCTCCTCCTCCTCCTCCTCCTCCTCCTCCTCTTTCATTTCTTTCAGCTGGGCTCTCCTACTTGTGTTGCTCTGTTGCTCACGCTGGTCTCAAACTCCTGGCCTTGACACTTCTCCCGTCACATCCGCCGTCTGCTTGTTGAAATGAGCATCTCTCGTAAAATGGAAAAGATGAAAGAGATAAACACGAAGACGGAAAGCACGGTGTGAACGTTTCTCTTGCCGTCTCCCGGGGTGTACCTTGGACGCGGAAACACGGAGGGAGCTTGGCTGAGTGGGTTTTCGGTGCCGAAACCTCCCGAGGGCCTCCTTCCCTCTCCCCCTTGTCCCCGCTTCTCCCCCAGCCGAGGCTCCCACCGCCGCCCTGGCATTTTCCACAGGACAGGTATAGGGAGAGGACTGACACGCCTTCCACATCTATATCCTGCCGGACGTCTCTGGCTCGGCGTGCCCCACCGGCTACCTGCCACCTTCCAGGGAGCTCTGAGGTGGATGCGACCCCCCCCCCCACTCACGTCCCGCTACCCTCCCCCGGCTGGCCTTTGCCGGGCGACCCCAGGGGAACCGCGTTGACGCTGCCCTCGGATCCTCAGGCGAAGACTTCCACCGGATGCCCCGGGTGGGCCGGTTGGGGTGAGACTGGACCACCCCGGACCGTGCTGTTCTTGGGGGTGGGCTGACGTACGGGGTGGACTGGCGGCCCCAGCATTGTAAAGGGTGCGTGGGTATGGAAATGTCACGTAGGATGCCCTCCTTCCCTTCGGTCTGCCTTCAGCTGCCTCAGGCGTGAAGACAACTTCCCATCGGAACCTCTTCTCTTCCCTTTCTCCAGCACACAGATGAGACGCGTGAGAGGCAGAAACAGCTCAATAGATACTGCTGACCTTCATTTGTGGAATCCTCAGTCGTCTACACACAAGACAGGTGACTAGGCAGGGACACAGATCAAACACTATTTCCGGGTCCTCGTGGTGGGATTGGTGTCTCTCCTCTCTCTCTCTCTCTCTCTCTCTCTCTCTCTCTCTCTCTCTCTCTCTCTCACACGCGCGCGCGCACGCACGCATGCACGCACGCACACACACACACACATTTCCATATCTAGTTCACAAAGCACACTCACTTAACCTTTTCACAGTACGCAGGCTGAGTGAAACCCACCCCACCTTCCACCCGTTGGCTGACGAAACCCCTTCTCTACAATGGATGAAAAAGATGATCTGGGCCGGGCACGCTAGCTCACGCCTGTCATTCCGGCACTTTGGGAGGCCGAGGCCGGTGGATCGCTTGGGGCCGGGAGTTGGAGACCAGGCTGGCCGACGTGGCGAAACCCCGTCTCTCTGAAAAATAGAACGATTAGCCGGGCCTGGTGGCGTGGGCTTGGAATCACGACCGCTCGGGAGACTGGGGCGGGCGAGTTGTTCCAACCGGGGAGGCCGAGGTTGCGATGGGCTGAGATCGTGCCGTGGCGATCCAGCCTGGATGACGGAGCGAGACCCCGTCTCGATACAATCATGATGTTATTATAAGATGAGTTGTGCGCGGTGATGGCCGCCTGTAGTCGCAGCTACTCGGGAGGCTGAGATGAGGAGAGGATCACTTGAGGCCCCACAGGTCGAGGCTTCGGTCGGCCGTGACCCACTGTATCCTGGGCGGTCACCGGTCAAGGAGATATGCCCCCTCCCCGTTTGCTTTTCTTTTCTTCCCTTCTCTTTTCTTCTTTTTTCTTCTCTTTTCTTTTCTTCTTTCTTTCTTTCTTTCTTTCTTTCTTTCTTTCTTTCTTTCTCTCTCTCTCTCTCTTCCCCTCTTTCTTTCCTGCCTTC
This sequence comes from Pan paniscus, assembly GCF_029289425.2. Lineage (NCBI taxonomy): Eukaryota > Metazoa > Chordata > Mammalia > Primates > Hominidae > Pan > Pan paniscus. Next base: position 2,712,919 of record NC_073266.2, on the reverse strand, counting down.
CTGCCTTCCTGCCTTCCTGCCTTTCTTCTTTTCTTCTTTCCTCCCTTCCTCCCTTCCTTCTTTCCTCCCGCCTCAGCCTCCCAAAGTGCTGGGATGACTGGCGTGAGGTACCATGCCTGCTTGGCCTAAAGAGACCCTCTTGGAAAGTGAGACACAGAGAGCGCCTTCCAGTGATCTCATGGACTGATTTAGAGACGGCATCTCGCTCCGTCACCCCGGCAGTGGTGCCATCGTAACTCACTCCCTGCAGCGTGGACGCTCCTGGACTCGAGCGATCCTTCCGCCTCAGCCTCCAGAGTACAGAACCTGGGACCGCAGGCACGCGCCACTGCGCCCACACCGTTTTAAATTTTCTTTTCCTCCCCCCCCCCCCCCCCCGCCCGAGACAGAGTTTCGCTCTCGTGGCCTAGACTGCAGTGCGGTGGCGCGATCTTGGCTCGCCGCAACCTCTGCCTCCCGGTTTCAAGCGATTCTCCTGCATCGGCCTCCTGAGTAGCCGGGATTGCGGGCGTGCGCTGCCACGTCTGGCTGATTTTGTATTTTTAGTGGAGACGGGGCTTCTCCATGTCGATCGGGCTGGTCTCGAACTCCCGACCTCAGGTGATCCGCCCTCCCCGGCCTCCGGAACTGCTGGGATGACAGGCGTGAGCCACCGCGCCCGGCCTTCATTTTTAAATGTTTTCCCACAGACGGGGTCTCATCATTTCGTTGCAACCCTCCTGCCCGGCGTCTCAAAGTGCTGGCGTGACGGGCGTGAGCCACTGCGCCTGGACTCCGGGGAATGATTCACGACCACGGTCGCTGTACTGATTCTTTCTTTCTTTCTTTCTTTCTTTCTTTCTTTCTTTCTTTCTTTCTTTCTTTCTGTCTGTCTTTCTTTCTTTCTTTCTTTCTTTCTTTCTTTCTTTCTTTCCTTTCTTTCCTTTCTTTCTTTTCTTTCTTTCTTTCTTTCTTTCTTTCTTTCTTTCTTTCTTTCTTATTTATTGATAAATTATTTTATGATTTATTTGTGTACTTATTTTCAGACGGAGTCTCGCTCTGGGCGGGGCGGGGCGGGGCGAGGCGAGGCACAGCGCATCGCTTTGGAAGCCGCGGCAACGCCTTTCAAAGCCCCATTCATATGCACAAAGCCCTATTCCCTTCCTGGAGTTGGAGCTGATGCCTTCCGTAGCCTTGGGTTTCTCTCCATTCGGAAGCTTTGACAGGCGCAACCCCACCCAGAGGCTGGCTGCGGCTGAGGATTAGGGGGTGTGTTGCGGCTGAAAAGTGGGTCCCCTAGTTTTGATACCTCAGTGGACACATCCCCCGACCGCCATCGCTTGCTCGCCCTCTGAGATCCCCCGCCTCCACCGCCTTGCAGGCTCACCGCCTACTTTCATTTCTTTCTTCCTTCCTTGCGTTTCAGGAGGGGGTGCGGGAATGAGGGTGTGTGTGGGGAGGGGGTGCGGGGTGGGGACGGAGGGGAGCGTCCTAAGGGTCGATTTAGTGTCACGCCTCTTTCACCGCCACCACCGAAGATGAAAGCAACGATCGGCTACATACCGCGTGTTCTCATCTAGAAGTGGGAACTTACAGATGAGAGTTCTTGCATGGGCAGAACGAGGGGGACCAGGGACGCGGAAGCCTGCTTGAGGGAGGAGGGGTGGAAGGAGAGACAGCTTCAGGAAAAAAACAAAACACGAATACTGTCGGACACAGCACTGACTACCCGGGTGATGAAATCATCTGCACACTGAACACCCCCGTCACAAGTTTACCTATGTCACAATCTTGCACATGTATGCTTGAACGACAAATAAAAGTTAGGGGGGAGAGAGGAGAGAGGGGGAGAGAGCGAGAGAGCGAGAGAGCGAGAGCGAGAGCGAGAGCGAGCGAGAGAGAGAGAGAGAGAGAGAGAGAGAGAGAGAGAGAGAGAGAGACAAGTACAACCAAACACCACCTCCTTGACCTGAGTCAGGGGGTTTCTGGCCTTTTGGGAGAACGTTCAGCGACAATGCAGTATTTGGGCCGGTTCTTTTTCTTCTTCTTCTTCTTCTTCTTCTTTTCTTTCTTTTTTTTGGACTGAGTCTCTCTCGCTCTGTCACCCAGGCTGCGGTGCAGTGGCGCTCTCTCGGCTCACTGGAACCTCTGCTTCCCGGGCTCCAGTGATTCTTCTTCGGTAGCTGGGATTACAGGCACGCACCAGGATGGCCGGCTCATATTCTTATTTTTAGTAGAGAGGGGGTTTCTCCACGTTGGCCACGCTGGTATCGAACTCTTGACCTCAAATGATGCGCCTTCCTGGGCCTCCCAAAGTGCTGGAAACGACAGGCCTGAGCCGCCGGGATTTCAGCCTTTGAAAGCGCGGGCCCTGCCAACTTTCGCTGCGGCCCTTACGCTCAGAAGGACGTGTCCTCTCTGCCATAGGTTGACTCCTTGAGTCCCCTAGGCCATTGCACTGTAGCCTGGGCAGCAAGAGCCAAACTCCGTCCCCCCACCTCCCCGCGCAAATAATAACTAACTAACGAACGAACGAACGAACTAAGTAAATAAAATCTCTACACGTCACCTCTAAGTGTGTGTTCCCGTGAGGAGTGATTTCTAAGAAGTGGCACTGTACACTGAACGCAGTGGCTCCCGAGGTCAGGAGTTCGAGACCAGCCCGGCCAACGTGGTGAAACCCCGTCTCTACTGAAAACACGAAATTGAGTCAGGTGCCGTGGGGCCGGCACCTGTCATCCCAGCTACTCGGGAGGCTGAGGCGGAAGAATTGCTTGAACCTGGCAGGCGGAGGTTGCAGTGACCCAAGATCGCACCACTGCACTACGGCCTGGGCGACAGAGTGAGACCCGGTCTCCAGATAAATACATAAATACATACCTACGTACGTACGTACATACATACATACATACATACATACGTACATACAGATATACAAGACAGAAAACAAGAAAAGAAAAGAAAAGAAAGAGAAAATGAAAGAAAAGGCACTGTATCGCTACTGGGCTAGGACCGTCTCTCTGTCTGTTTCTCTCTGTTCGTCTCTGTCTTTCTCTCTGTGTCTCTTTCTCTGTCGGTCTGCCTGCCTGTCTGTCTGTCTGTCTGTCTGTCTCTTTCTTTCTGTCTGTCTCTGTTTCTGTCTTTGTCTCTCTCTCTCCCTCTCTGCCTGTCTCACTGTGTCTGTCTTCTGTCTTACTCTCTTTCTCTCCCCGTCTGTCTCTCTCTCTCTCCCTCCCTGTCTGTTTCTCTCTCTCTCTTTCTGTCTGTTTCTGTCTCTCTCTGTCTGTCTATGTCTTTCTCTGTCTGTCTGCCTGCCTCTCTCTTTCTTTTTCTGTGTCTCTCTGTCGGTCTCTCTCTCTCTCTCTCTCTCTCTCTCTCTCTCTCTCTCTGTGCCTATCTTCTGTCTTACTCTCTCTTTCTCTGCCTGTCTGTCTGTCTCTCTCTGTCTCTCCCTCCCTGTCCGTTTCTCTCTCTCTCTCTCCCCCTCTCCCTGTCTGTTTCTCTCCGTCTCTCTCTCTTTCTGTCTGTTTCTCACTGTCTCTCTCTGTCCATCTCTGTCTTTCTATGTCTGTCTCTTTCTCTGTCAGTCTGTCAGACACCCCCGTGCCGGGTAGGGCCCTGCCCCTTCCACGAAAGTGAGAAGCGCGTGCTTCGGTGCTTAGAGAGGCCGAGAGAAATCTAGACAGGCGGGCCTTGCTGGGCTTCCCCACTCGGTGTATGATTTCGGGAGGTCGAGGCCGGGTCCCCGCTTGGATGCGAGGGGCATTTTCAGACTTTTCTCTCGGTCACGTGTGGCGTCCGTACTTCTCCTATTTCCCTGATAAGCTCCTCGACTTAAACATAAACGGCGTCCTAAGGGTCGATTTAGTGTCATGCCTCTTTCACCGCCACCAGCGAAGATGAAAGCAAAGATCGGCTGAATACCGCGCGTTCTCATCTACAAGTGGGAACTTACAGATGAGAGTTCTTGCATGGGCAGAACGAGGGGGACCAGGGACGCGGAAGCCTGCTTGAGGGAGGAGGGGTGGAAGGAGAGACAGCTTCAGGAAAAAAACAAAACACGAATACTCTTGGACACAGCACTGACTACCCGGGTGACGAAATCATCTGCACGCTGAACACCCCCGTCACAAGTTTACCTATGTCACAATCTTGCTCATGTATGCTTGAACGACAAATAAAAGTTCGGGGGGAGAAGAGAGGAGAGAGAGAGAGAGAGACGGAGAGAGAGAGAGGCGGGGAGAGAGAGAGGGGCGGGGAGAGAGAGAGAGACAGAGACAGAGACAGAGACAGAGAGAGAGAGAGAGAGAGAGAGAGAGAGAGAGAGAGAAGTAAAACCAAACACCACCTCCTTGACCTGAGTCAGGGGGTTTCTGGCCTTTTGGGAGAACGTTCAGCGACAATGCAGTATTTGGGCCCGTTCTTTTTTTTTCTTCTTCTTCTTTTCTTTCTTTTTTTTGGACTGAGTCTCTCTCGCTCTGTCACCCAGGCTGCGGTGCAGTGGCGCTCTCTCGGCTCACTGAAACCTCTGCTTCCCGGGTTCCAGTGATTCTTCTTCGGTAGCTGGGATTACAGGCGCGCACCATGACGGCCGGCTCATAGTTCTATTTTTAGTAGAGATGGGGTTTCTCCACGTTGGCCACGCTGGTCTCGAACTCCTGACCTCAAATGATCCGCCTTCCTGGGCCTCCCACACTGCTGGGGCGACAGGCCTGAGCCGCCGGGATTTCAGCCTTTAAAAGCACGGGCCCTGCCAACTTTCGCTGCGGCCCTTACGCTCAGAAGGACGTGTCCTCTCTGCCATAGGTTGACTCCTTGAGTCCCCTAGGCCATTGCACTGTAGCCTGGGCAGCAAGAGCCAAACTCCGTCCCCCCACCTCCCCGTGCAAAAAATAACTAACTAACTAACAACTAACTAAAATCTCTGCACGTCACCCATAAGTGTGTGTTCCCATGAGTGATTTCTAAGAAATGGCACTCTACACTGAATGCAGTGGCTCACGTCTGTCATCCCGAGGTCAGGAGTTCGAGGCCAGCCTGGCCAACGTGGTGAAACCCCGTCTCTACTGAAAATACGAAACTGAGTCAGGCGCCGTGGGGCAGGCACCTGTAACCCCAGCTACTCGGGAGGCTGAGACGGAAGAATTGCTTGAACCTGGCAGGCGGAGGTTGCAGTGACCCAAGATCGCGCCACTGCACTACAGCCTGGGAGACAGAGTGAGACCCGGTCTCCGGATACATACATACATACATACATACATACATACATACAAGAAAGACAAAAAGAAAAGAAAGAGAAAATGAAAGAAAAGGCACTGTATCGCTACGGGGCTAGGACCTTCTCTCTGTCTGTTTCTCTCTGTCTCTCTCTGTTCGTCTCTTTCTCTCTGTGTCTCTTTCTCTGTCTGTCTGTCTGTCTCTTTCTTGCTCTCTGTCTCTGTCTTTGTCTCTCTCTCTCCCTCTCTGCCCGTCTCACTGTGTCTGTCTTCTGTCTTACTC
>NC_073266.2:2687441-2704941 GCF_029289425.2 Pan paniscus | reverse complement strand
AATACAAAGCTGAGTCGGGAGCGGTGGGGCAGGCCCCTGTAATGCCAGCTCCTCGGGAGGCTGAGGCGGGAGAGTCGCTTGAACCTGGGAGGCGGAGGCTTGCAGGGAGCCGAGATCGCGCCACTGCACTACGGCCCAGGCTGTAGAGTGAGTGAGACTCGGTCTCTAAATAAATAAGGAAATTCATTAATTCATTAATTCTTTTCCCTGCTGACGGACATTTGCAGGCAGGCATCGGTTGTCTTCTGGCATCACCTAGCGGCCACTGTTATTGAAAGTCGACGTGACACGGAGGGAGGTCTCGCCGACTTCACCGAGCCTGGGGCAACGGGTTTCTCTCTCTCCCTTCTGGAGGCCCCTCCCTCTCTCCCTCGTTGCCTAGGGAACCTCCGCCCTGGAGGGGGCCCTATTGTTCTTTGATCGGCGCTTTAGTTTTCTTTGTGTTTTTGGCGCCTAGACTCTTCTACTTGGGCTTTGGGAAGGGTCAGTTTAATTTTCAAGTTGCCCCCCGGCTTCCCCCCACTACCCACGTCCCTTCACCTTAATTTAGTGAGTCGGTTAGGTGGGTTTCCCCCAAACCCCCCGCCCCCCCACCCCCCCGCCTCCCAACACCCTGCTTGGAAACCTTCCAGAGCCACCCCGGTGTGCCTCCGTCTTCTCTCCCCTTCCCCCACCCCTTGCCGGCGATCTCATTCTTGCCAGGCTGACATTTGCATCGGTGGGCGTCAGGCCTCACTCAGGGGCCACCGTTTTTGAAGATGGGGGCGGCACGGTCCCACTTCCCCAGAGGCAGCTTGGGCCGATGGCATAGCCCTTGACCCGCGTGGGCAAGCGGGCGGGTCTGCAGTTGTGAGGCTTTTCCCCCCGCTGCTTCCCGCCTCAGGCCTCCCTCCCTAGGAAAGCTTCACCCTGGCTGGGTCTCGGTCACCTTTCATCGTGATGTTTTAGTTTCTCCGCCCTCCGGCCAGCAGAGTTTCACAATGCGAAGGGCGCCACGGCTCTAGTCTGGGCCTTCTTAGTACTTGCCCAAAATAGAAACGCTTTCTGAAAACTAATAACTTGGCTCACTTAAGAATTCCAGGGACGGTGCCTTGGCCCGTGTTTGTTGGCTTGTTTTGTTTTGTTTTGTTTTGTTCGTGTTTTTCCTTTCTCGTATGTCTTTCTTTTCAGGTGAAGTAGAAATCCCCAGTTTTCAGGAAGACGTCTATTTCCCCCAAGACACGTTAGCTGCTGTTTTTTCCTGTTGTTAACTAGCGCTTTTGTGAATCTCTCAACGTGCAGTGAGAGCCGGTTGATGTTTACTATATACTTCATCATGACATCTTATTTTCTAGAAATCCGTAGGCGAATGCTGCTGCTGCTCTTGTTGCTGTTGTTGTTGCTGTCGTTGTTGTTGTCGTTGCTGTTGTCGTTGTCGTTGTTGTTGTTGTTGTTGTCGTTGTTTTCAAAGTATACCCCGGCCACCGTTTATGTGATCAAAAGCATTATAAAATATGTGTCTCTCTGTCTGTCTCTCTGTCTGTCTCTGTCTCTCTCTTTCTCTGTCTGTCTTCTCTCTCTCTCTCTCTCTGTGTCTCTCTCTCTCTGCCTGTCTGTTTCTCTCTGTCTCTCTCTCTCTGCCTGTCTCTCTCACTGTGTCTGTCTTCTGTCTTACTCCCTTTCTCTGCCTGTCTGCCTGTCTGTCTGTCGGTCTCTCTCTCTCTCTCTCTCTCTCTCTCTCTCCCCCTGTCTGTATGTTTCTCTCTGTCTCTGTCTCTCTCTCTCTTTCTGTGTCTCTCTCTCCGTCTCTGTCTTTCTCTGTCTGTCTGTCTCTCTCTTTCTTTCTCTCTGTCTCTCTCTGCCTGTCTCTGTCACTCTGTCTGTCTTCTGTCTTACTCTCTCTCTGCCTGCCTGTCTCTCTCACTCTCTCTCTCTGCGTGTCTCTCTCTCTCTTTCTTTCTCTCTGTCTCTCTCTGCCTGTCTGTCTCACTCTGTCTGTCTTCTGTCTTACTCTCTCTCCGCCTGCCTGTCTCTCTCACTCTCTCTCTGCGTGTCTCTCTCTCTCTCTTTCTGTCTGTTTCTCTCTGTCTCTCTCTGTCCGTGTCTGTCTTTCTTTGTCTTTCCTTCTCTCTGTCTCTGTCTCTCTCATTGTGTCTGTCTTCTGTCTTAGTCTCTCTGTCTCTCTCCCTGTCTGTCTGTTTGTCTCTCTCTCTCTCTCTGTCTTTGTCTTTCTTTCTCTCTGTCTCTGTCTCTCTGTCTCTCTCTCTGTGTGTCTGTCTTCTGTCTTACTGTCTTTCTCTGCCTGTCTGTCTGTCTCTCTCTGTCTCTCTCTCTCTCTGTCTCTCTCTCTCTCTCTCTCTCTCTCTCTCTCTCTCTCTCTCCCCCCTGTCGGCTGTTTCTCTGTCTCTGTCTGTGTCTCTCTTTCTGTCTGTTTCTCTCTGTCTTTCTCTCTCTGTGTCTTTCTCTCTGTCTCTCTGTCTGTCTCTGTCTCTGTCTCTCTCTCTCTCTCTCTCTCTCTCTCTGTGTGTGTGGGGGGGGGTGTGGGGGGGTGTGTGTGTCTGCCTTCTGTCTTACTCTTTCTCTGCCTGTCTGTCTGCCTGTCTGTTTGTCTCTCTCTCTCTGCCTGTCTCTCTCCCTTCCTGTCTCTGTTTCTCTCTCTTTCTGTTTCTCTCTGTCTCTGACCATCTGTGTCTTTCTCCGTCTGTCTCTTTATCTGTCTCTCTCTCTCTCTTTTTCTGTCTTTCCCTCTTTGTGTATCGTTGTCTCTCTCTGTCTGTCTCTGTCTCTGTCTCTCTGTCTCTGTCTCTCTGTCTCTCTGTCTCTCTCTCTCTCTGTCTGTCTGTCTGTCTCGGTCTCTGGCTCTGGCTCTCGCTATCTCCCGCCCTCTCTTTTTTTTGCAAAATAAGCTCAAGTACATCTAATCTAATCCCTCACCAAGGCCCGAATTCTTAACTTCTGACATCCCAGATTTGATCTCCCTACAGAATGCTGTACAGAACTGGCGAGTTGATTTCTGGACTTGGATACCTCATAGAAACTACATAGGAATAAAGATCCAATCCTAAAATCTGGTGTGGCTTCTCCCTCGACTGTCTCGAAAAATCGTACCTCTGTTCCCCTAGGATGCCGGAAGAGTTTTCTCAATGTGCATCTGCCCGTGTCCTAAGTGATCTGTGACCGAGCCCTGTCCGTTCTGTCTCCAATATGTATGTGCAAACACTTCTCTCCATTTCCACAACTACCCACGGCCCCTTGTGGAACCACTGGCTCTTCGAAAAAAATCCCAGAAGTGGTTTTGGCTTTTTGGCTAGGAGGCCTAAGCCTGCTGAGAACTTTCCTGCCCAGGATCCTGTGTGAACAAAAGTGCCTCTGCTGGGAGCTGGGATCGTCGGGACCATGCTTGCTAGCGCTGGATGAGTCTCTGGAAGGACGCACGGGACTCCGCAAAGCTGACCTGTCCCACCGAGGTCAAATGGATACCTCTGCATTGGCCCGAGGCCTCCAAAGTACATCACCGTCACCAACCGTCACCGTCAGCATCCTTGTGAGCCTGCCCAAGACCCCGCCTCCGGGGAGACTCTTGGGAGCCCGGCCTTCATCGGCTAAAGTCCAAAGGGATGGTGACTTCCACCCACAAGGTCCCCACTGAACGGCGAAGATGTGGAGCGTAGGTCAGAGAGGGGACCAGGAGGGGAGACGTCCTGACCGGCGATGAGTTCCCTAGGCTCTGGCCACCCCACCCACGCCCCACGTCCCACGTCCCGGGCACCCGCGGGACACCGCCGCTTGATCCCCTCCTCTGTCCACAGCCGGCCCCACCCCACCACGCAACCCACGCACACACGCTGGAGGTTCCAAAAGCACACGGTGTGAATAGAGCCTGACGGAGCGAGAGCCCATTTCACGAGGTGGGAGGGGTGGGGGTGGGGTGGGTTGGGGGTTGTGGGGTCTGTGGAGAGCCCGATTCTCCCTCTTGGGTGGCTACAGGCTAGAAATGAATATCGCTTCTTGGGCGGAGGGGCTTCCTTAGGCCATCACCGCTTGCGGGACTACCTCTCAAACCCTCCCTTGAGGCCACAAAATAGATTCCACCCCACCCATCGACGTTTCCCCCCGGGTGCTGGATGTATCCTGTCAAGAGACCTGAGCCTGACACCATCGAATTAAACACCTTTACTGGCTTGGTGGGTTTGTTTGTTTCTGAGATGGAGTCTTGCTCTGTCCCCCAGGCTGGAGTGCAGCGGCGTGATCTCAGCTCACTGGAACCTCTGCCTCCTGGGTTCAAGTGATTCTCCTGTCTCAGCGCCACCATGGCCGGCTCATTTTTTTTTTTTTTTTTTTTTTTTTTTTTTTTTTTTTTTTTTTTAGTAGACACGGGGTTTCACCCTCTTTCATTGGTTTTCACTGGAGATTCCAGATTCGAGCCACACCTCATTCTGTGCCACAGAGAGACTTCTTCTTCTTCTTCTTCTTTTTTTTTTTTTAAGTGCAACGCAACGTGTCTGCCTTATTTGAGTGGCTTCCTATATCATTATAATTGTGTTATAGATGAAGAAAAGGTATTAAACACTGTGCTAATGATAGCGAAAGTGAAGACAAAAGAAAGGCTATCCATTTTGTGGTTAGAATAAAGTTGCTCAGTATTTAGAGCTACCTAAATACGTCAGCATTTACACTCTTCCTAGTCAAAGCTGGCCGATCTGAATAATCCTCCTTTAAACACAATTTTTGATAGGGTTAAGATTTTTTTAAGAATGCGACTCCTGCAAAAGAGCTGAACAGACAATACACATTTAAAAACATCACAACACAAGGATCAACCAGACTTGGGAAAAAAATCGAAAACGACACAAGTCTTATGAAGAACTGAGTTCTTAAAATAGGACGGAGAACATAGCCATCGGAAGAGAAGGCAGTATTGGCAAGTTGATTGTTGCGTTGGTCAGCAGTAGCTGGCACTATCTTTTTGGCCATCTTTCGGGCCATGTAACTACTACAGCAAAATGAGATATGATCCATTCAACAACATATTCGCAAATCAAAAAATGTTTCCGTAATATAATGCTTCAGATTTAGAAGCAAATCAAATGATAGAACTCCACTGCTGTAATAAGTCACCCCAAAGACCACCGTATCTGACAGAATAACTACCACAGGGTTATGACTTCAGAATTATACTTTCTCTTGATATTTACTTATGTATGTATTTATTTTTTTAATGTATTTCTCTTGAGACGGCGTCTCGCTCTGTCGCCCAGGCTGGAGTGCAATGGTGTGATCTCGGCTCACTGCAACCGCCACCTCTCCGGGTTCAAGCGATTCTCCTGCCTCAGCCTCCCGAGTAGCTGGGACTACAGGTGCCCACCACCACGCCCAGCTAATCTTCATACTTTTAATAGAGACGGGGTTTCACCGTGTTGGCCCGGATGGTCTCGATCTCTTGACCTCGTGACCCGCCCGCCTCGGCCTCCCAAAGTGCTGGGATGACAGGCGTGAGCCACTGCGCCCGGCCTTCTCTTGACGTTTAAACTATGAAGTCAGTCCAGAAAAATGCAATAAATGTCAACGGTGAGTATGCTGTTGAGGCAGAGGTAGGACCACACTTTTTCATGTCTTATTCAGTTGATCACAATAGGACCTAGGTAGTAATTTCCTATGTGCCCACTTATACACGAGTACAAAAGAGTAAAACAGAGAGACCGCTACATTAAAGGGCACGTGAAGTTCTTCATAGTAACTCCGTAAACTGGAACACTGTCAAAAAGCAGCAGCTCGTGAGTTGTTTCCATCTATTTTTCTATTCTCCAATAAGTGAACTATGCTATTCCTTTCCAATCTCCCAAGCGCTCCTTGTCCCCATCACCACTTCGGTGCTCGAAGTAAAAGTCACAAATCCAGTCACACAACTAAAGAAACACATACACGAACCAAAGACAACTACAGCGTCTGCAAAAGTTTGCTAGAAGACTGAAACTGTTGAGTATAAGGATCTGGTATTCTATGATCATGAGTTCATTTCAGAGTTTGTTCAAGACATACGTTTCATAAGGAAACATCTTAGTTAGAAGTTATTCAGCACTATGTACCATCCCTAAGTATTTTTAACCAAATTCGTGACAATAAAGAGCTATCTAACCAGAAAAACTAGCGAGTACCGGCGCCATCCATAGGGCTTTGTCTTTACACTTCATTACCACTTACCATGCCTTACAATGTCTGGGATTGACCCTGATAGCATTTCGAAAACAAGCTGATGCTTTGTCCAGTTCTTCAGTGAAGACAAGCTCACGCCCTAATGCACTATAGGCATAAGCATCATTTGGATCCACTTCGAGAGTTCTCTGGAAGAATTGAATCGCAATATCGTGTTCCCGTTGCAGACCGAAACAGTTCCCTGCAGCACACCAGGCCTCTGGCTGGCGAAGTTTTATCCCTGTCTGTGAAGTCTTTGGACAGAACTGAAAGAGCAACATCTTTCGGAGGATGCCAAAGTGTTGTAGAGTAGATCTCCATGCCTTCGACTCTGTAATTCTCAATCCTTCTAACCTCTGAGAATTTTCTTTCAGCTTGTGTGGACTCTGAAAGTTTACAATAGGCCCTTCCAATTTGGCACAGTACCCAACCGGTATTGCGGTGGTGAGAAGCTAGATGGCTCAAGATACTGACAGCTTCTTTGCCGTGGTGAGAACACAAAGCTAAATAACCTTTCCCCCTTTCACGAGGAAGGCTCATCAAGCCTTCCGCTGCTGCTTTTTGTAGATTAAAAGCCTGAATCTGAGGCGCGATTGCGGCTATTTTCCCTTCTGGAGTGACGGAAGAGTCCAATGTTGTCACTTCCATGGCTATCACTTATGTTCGGTGGAGTTATTCCTCCTTTATGAGCTTTACTTTTTGTTTTTCTGTTTGGGATTTTAGGTGGAAACTTCCCTTTTAATTTTCTCCTATTCTCCTCGGTTGTGGAGCTGTCACTAGTCAAGAGTCGTGAATTTCTTCGAGGCGGTGCGTTTGGGGGAGATGCCATAGTGGGGCTCAATACCTGAGGTGTTGCCCTTGTCGGCGCACCAGAACTTTGTGTTTTTGCGAGAATTGGGGTTACCTTTCGGCTCTTTCCCCTCTGCGAGAAGACAGACTGTGTTCCGGTTTGGCCGATTCCGGCAACAGACTTTTTTGAAGGGGCTCCGGTGGATGGCACGTCAATGACAGAAGGTGTCTAATACCAGTGCAGTTTTGTCCATAGGATCCGTCTCCGGGACTTGGGGCTTCTAATGGCAAAATGCCAACACTTGGGGCTCATGGACTAACTGCTGCTGGTCCTCCTAATACACTTCGACCAGTTTTTGGTTTATGTTGAACCTGTTTAGATCATATGGAAGTTCCTGTTCCCAGTGGGACAGTATCAGGTGAAAGGACGGCTGAATCGATAGAAGACACTGGGGAGTCTGTATTCAAGGAGTACTTTGAATTGGAAGATTCTCAATTCAATCCGTTTAATTCAACGGTGTCCTGGGGTGTTTCCGTAAGAACGGTCTCAGGCTGTCTGTGACATAAGCTAGGACGAGGTCCCAGTGTTTTGGCACAACACTTGGACAGGCAGTTGCTAAAGCTCTCTAGAGATGTGAATCAAAATGTTTGGTCAGGATCTGGCTTTTCCCCCCTATTTCACATCATGATTCAAAGGGACACCAGAGGAAAGGATTTCAACGGAGGCTCTTTTGGTCACATTCTGACCCTTTGGTAAGCCGATCTGTCTTGCAATATACATGTCCCAACGATGGAAGGGGAAAGCGAGCTGAATCAGCAAACTCAGGAACAATAATATCATCATGGCTTCTCTGCTTAGGAAACACTCCACCCGATAAGATTTGATCCCCTTCTGCAAGCTTGCTGAGATCAACACAACATTTCGCAAGCAGGTATTTGCATTGCGGTGTAGTACCACTGTGTCCTTTCAAGAGTCTATATGTTTTATAGGCCTTTCCTGAGCGGTAAGAAGAGGTTGCCAGTAAAAACAAGGCTTCTTCTGAGTGTACTTCTGCATAGAGGCGTTCCGCGAGGAAAACCGCACCTCGGTAGGCATAGTGGCTTAGTGCTTGCCATATAGCAGCCTGGACGGGTCCCTGCAGCACCGCCATCCTCGAGGCTCAGGCCCACTTTCTGCAGTGCCTCAGGCACCGCCCCCCCCCCCACCCCCCCCACCCCCATAGCGGCTCCGGCCCGGCCAGCCCCGGCTCATTTAAAGTCACCAGCGACCGTTACCGACCGTTACCGTGGGATGGGGGAGTCCGAGCCAGAATGACTTCTTTATCCTGCCGACTCTGGAAAGCCCGGCCCCTTGTGATCCATTGCAAACCGAGAGTCACCTCGTGTTTAGAACACGGATCCACTCCCAAGTTCAGTGGGGGGATGTGAGGGATGTGGCAGGTAGGACGAAGGACTCTCTTCCTTCTGATTCGGTCTGCACAGTGGGGCCTAGGGCTGGAGCTCTCTCTGTGCGGACCGCTGACTCCCTCTACCTTGGGTTCCATCGGCCCCACCCTGGAACGCGGGCCTTGGCAGATTCTGGCCCTTCCTGGCCCTTCAGTCGCTGTCAGAAACCCCATCTCGTGCTCGGATGCCCCGAGTGACTGTGGCTCGCACCTCTCCGGAAACATGGGAAATCTCTCCTCTACGCGCGGCCACCTGAAACCACAGGAGCTCGGGACACACGTGCTTTCGGGAGAGAATGCTGAGAGTCTCTTGCCGACTCTCTCTTGACTTGAGTTCTTCGTGGGTGCGTGGTTAAGACGCAGTGAGACCAGATGTATTAACTCAGGCCGGGTGCTGGTGGCTCGCGCCTGTAACCCCAGCACTTTGGGAGGCCGAGGCCGTAGGATCCCTCGAGGAATCGCCTAACCCTGGGGAGGTTGAGGCTGCAGTGAGTGAGCCATAATTGTGTCACTGCGCTCCAGTCTGGGCGAAAGACAGAATGAGGCCCTGCCACAGGCAGGCAGGCAGGCAGGCAGGCAGGCAGGCAGGCAGGCGGGCGGGCGGGCAGGCAGGCAGGCAGAAAGACAACAGCTGTATTATGTTCTTGTCAGGGTAGGAAGCAAAAATAACAGAATACAGCCCTTATTTTTTTTTTCCCCTTCGGACGGAGTTTCACTCTTGGTGCCCACGCTGGAGTGCAGTGGCACCATCTCGGCTCACCGCAACCTCCACCTCTCGCGTTCAAACGATTCTCTTGCCTCAGCCTCCTGAGTAGCTGGGATTACAGGCAGGGGCCGCCACACCCGGCTGATTTTGTATTGTTAGTAGAGACGGCATTTCTCCATGTGGGTCAGGCTGGTCTCGAACTGGCGACCCCAGTGGATCTGCCCGCCTCGGCCTCCCAAAGTGCTGGGGTGACAGGCGTGAGCCATCGTCACCGGCCGGCTACGTTTTTTGTTTTTTTTTGTTTTTTTTAATTATTTTACTTTTTTTTAGTTTTCAATTTTAATCTATTTATTTACTTATTTACATTTATTTATTTATTTATGTATTTACTTATTTATTTATTTTCGAGACAGACTCTCGCTCTGTTGCCCAGACTGGAGTGCAGCGGCGCGATTTCGGCTCACTGCAAGCTCTGCCTCCCGGGTTCACGCCATTCTCCTGCCTCAGCCTCCCAAGTAGCCGGGACTACAGGCGCCCACCACTGTGCCTGGCTGACTTTTTGTATTTTGAGTAGAGATGGGGTTTCACTGTGGTAGCCAGGATGGTCTCGATCTCCTGACCCTGTGATCCGTCCACCTCGGCCTCCCAAAGTGCTGGGATGACAGGCGTGAGCCACCGCCCCCGGCCTATTTATCTATTTATTAACTTTGAGTCCAGGTTATGAAACCAGTTAGTTTTTGTAATTTTTTTTTTTTTTTTTTTTTTGAGACGAGGTTTCACCGTGTTGCCAAGGCTTGGGCCGAGGGATCCACCGGCCCTCGGCCTCCCAAAAGTGCGGGGATGACAGGCGCGAGCCTACGGCGCCCGGACCCCCCCTTCCCCCCTCCCCCGCTTGTCTTCCCGACAGACAGTTTCACGGCAGAGCGTTTGGCTGGCGTGCTTAAATTCATTCTAAATAGAAATTTGGGACGTCAGCTTCTGGCCTCACGGACTCTGAGCTGAGGAGTCCCCTGGTCTGTCTATCACAGGACCGTACACGTAAGGAGGAGAAAAATCGTAACGTTCAAAGTCAGTCATTTTGTGATACAGAAATGCACAGATTCACCCAAAACACAGAAACCAGTCTTTTAGAAATGGCCTTAGTCCTGCTGTCCGTGCCAGTGATTCTTTTCAGTTTGGACCTTGACTGAGAGAATTCCCAGTCGGTCTCTCGTCTCTGGACGGAAGTTCCAGATGATCCGATGGGTGGGGGACTTAGGCTGCGTCCCCCCAGGAGCCCTGGTCGATTAGTTGTGGGGATCGCTTTGGAGGGCGCGGTGACCCACTGTGCTGTGGGAGCCTCCATCCTTCCCCCCACCCCGTCCCCAGGGGATCCCAATTCATTCCGGGCTGACACTCTCACTGGCAGACGTCGGGCATCACCTAGCGGTCACTGTGACTCTGAAAACGGAGGCCTCACAGAGGAAGGGAGCACCAGGCCGCCTGCGCACAGCCTGGGGCAACTGTGTCTTCTCCACCGCCCCCGCCCCCACCTCCATGTTCCTCCCTCCTTTGTTGCCTAGGAAACCGCCACTTTGACGACTGGGTCTGATTGACCTTTGATCAGGCAAAAACGAACAAACAAATAAATAAATAAAATAACACAAAAGTAACTAACTAAATAAAATAAGTCAATACAATCCATTGCAATGCAATAAAATACCATACGATACGATAGGATAGGATAGGATAGGATAGGATACGATACGATACGATACGATACGATACGATACGATACGATACGATACGATACGATACAATACAATACAATACAATACAATACAATACAATAGGCCAGGCGCGGTGGCTCATGCCTGTCATCCCATCACTTTGGGAGGCCGAGGTGGACGCATCACCTGAAGTCGGGAGTTGGAGACAAGCCCGACCAACATGGAGAAATCCCGTCTCAATTGAAAATACAAAACTAGCCGGGCGCGGTGGCACATGCCTATAATCCCAGCTGCTAGGAAGGCTGAGGCAGGAGAATCGCTTGAACCTGGGAAGCGGAGGGTGCGGTGAGCCGAGATTGCGCCATCGCACTCCAGTCTGAGCAAAAAGAGCGAAACTCCGTCTCAAAAATAAATAAATAAATACATACATACATAAATACATAAATTAAAATAAATAAATACAATACAATAAAATAAATGGGCCCTGCGCGGTGGCTCAAGCCTGTCACCCCCTCACTTTGGGAGGCCAAGGCCGGTGGATCAAGAGGCGGTCAGACCAACAGGGCCAGTATGGTGAAACCCCGTCTCTACTCACAATACACAAAATTAGCCGGGCGCCGTGCTGTGCTGTACTGTCTGTAATCCCAGCTACTCGGGAGGCCGAGCTGAGGCAGGAGAATCGCTTGAACCTGGGAGGTGGAGGTTGCAGTGAGCCGAGATCGTGCCACTGCACCCCAGCCTGGGCGACAGAGCGAGACTCCGTCTCAAAAAAATGAAAATGAAAATGAAATGCAACAAAATAATTAAAAAGTGAGTTTCCGGGGAAAAAGAAAAAACAACAACAACAACAACAACAACAACAACAACAACAACAAAAAACAACCCCACCGTGACATACACGTACGTACGCCTCTCGCCTTTCGAGGCATCAAACACGTTAGGAATTATGCGTGATTTCTTTTTTTTAACTTAATTTTATTTTATTATCATGATTTATGTTTCGAGACGGAGTCTCGGAGGCCCGCCCTCCCTCCGTCCCATTCCCTGGTTGCCCAGACAACCTCAGGAGACAGACCCTGGCTGGGCCAGATTGTTCTTCTCCTCGGTCGATGGTTTCCTTGTCTTTCTTCGTGTCTTTAACCCCCGTGGACTCTTCCGCTCGGGTTTGACAGATGGCAGCTCCACTTTAGGCCTTGTTGTTGTTGGGGACTTTCCCGATTCTCCCCAGATGTAGGGAAAGCAGGTAGATTTGCCTTGCCTGGCCTTGCCTGGCCTTGCCTTTTCTTTCTTTCTTTCTTTCTTTCTTTCTTTCTTTCTTTCTTTCTTTCTTTCTTTCTTTCTTTCCTTCTTTCCTTCATTACTTTCTTTTTTTCTTCTTCTTCTTCCTTTTTTTTTTTTTTTTTTTGAGACAGAGTTTCACTCTTGTTGCCCAGGCTAGAGGGCAATGGCGCGATCTCGGCTCACCGCACCCTCCGCCTCCCAGGTTCAAGCGATTCTCCTGCCTCAGCCTCCTGATTAGCTGGGATTACAGGCATGGGCCACCGTGCCTGGCTGATGTTTGTACTTTTAGTAGAGACGGTGTTTTTCCATGTTGGTCAGGCTGGTCTCCAACTCCCAACCTCAGGTGGTCCGCCTGCCTTGGCCTCCCAAAGTGCTGGGATGACAGGCGTGAGCCACAGTGCCCAGCCTCTCTCTCTCTCTCTCTCTCTCTCTCTCGCTCGCTCGCTCGCTCGCTTGCTTGCTTTCGTGCTTTCTTGCTTTCTTGTTTTCTTTCTTTCTTTTGTTTCTTTCTTGCTTGCTTTCTTGCTTGCTTGTTTTCTTGCTTTCTTGCTTTCCTTTCTTTTTCTTTCTTGCTTTCTTGCTTGCTTGCTTTCGTGCTGTCTTGTTTTCTTGCTTGCTTGCGTGCTTGCTTGCTTTCGTGCTTTCTTGCTTTCTTGTTTTCTTGCTTTCTTTCTTTCTTTTGTTTCTTTCTTGCTTGTTTTTCTTTCTTGCTTGCTTTCTTGCCTTCTTTTCTTTCTTGCTTGCTTTCTTGCTTTCTTTTCTTTTTCTTTCTTTCTTTCTTGCTTTCTTGTTTTCTTGCTTTCTTGCTTGCTTTCGTGCTTTCTTGTTTTCTCGCTTTCTGTCTTTTGCTTCTTTCTCTCTTGCTCTCTCGCTTGCTTGCTTGCTTGCTTTCGTGCTTTCTTGTTTTCTTGCTTTCTTTCTTTCTTTTGTTTCTTTCTTGCTTGCTTTCTTGCTTTCTTGTTTTCTTGCTTTCTTGCTTTCTTTCCTGCTTTCTTTCTTGCTTTGTTTTCTTTCTAGCTTTCTTTTCTTTCTTGCTTGCTTTCTTGCTTTCTTTTCTTTTTCTTTCTTTCTTTCTTGCTTTCTTTTTTCTTGCTTTCTTGCTTTCTTTTCTCTTTCTTTCTTTCTTTCCTGCTTTTTTGCTTTCTTGCTTGCTTTCTCGCTTGCTTGCTTTCTGTCTGTCTGTCTTTCTTTCTTTCTTTCTTTCTTTCTTTCTTTCTGTTTCGTCCTTTTGAGACAGAGTTTCACTCTTGTTTCCACGGCTAGAGTGCAATGGCGCGATCTTGGCTCACCGCACCTTCCGCCTCCCGGGTTCGAGGGCTTCTCCTGCCTCAGCCTCCTGATGAGCGGGGATTACAGGGAGGCACCCCCACGCCTGGCTTGGCTGATGTTTGTGTTTTTAGTAGGCACACCGTGTCTCTCCGTGTTGGTCAGGCTGGTCTCCGACTCCCGACCTCATGTGATGCGCCCACCTCGGCCTCTCGAAGTGCTGGGATGACGGGCGTGAGCCACCGTGCCCGGCCTGTTGACTCATTTCGTTTTTTTTTTTATTTCTTTCGTTTCCGTGTATTTACTGACATTTATTAATGTAAACATTTTTGTACATTTATATGTAAACGACAATGCGTATATCTTTGCATTTACTACTCTCGCGTCTCGTAAACACGTACCGATTGCATAGAAACATACTTCTACATAATAGACGTAGGTGTTTCTGCTATACGAATACATACACATCGCTCTATAGAGAAGCGATCGTCCACAAATACGTTTACGCTTACGTACGAAAAGTGTTGTATTTATGTTAATAAATGAACAAGTGTACGTAGTTATCTCTGTTTTCTTTCTTCCGCTCCTTTACGTTTTTCTTCCTTCCTTTCTTCCTTTCCCTCCTTCTTTAGGTTTTTCTTCCTCTCTTCCTTTCCTTCTTTCTCTCTTTCTGATCTTTTCTCCTTCGTGCTTTATTTCTCTTTCGTTCCCTGTCTCTCCTTCTTTTTTCTTTCCTCCCTGTTTCTTTTTCCCTTCTTTCCTTCGTTTCTTTCCTCATTCTTTCTCTCTTTTTCATGTTTCTTTCCTTTCCGTCTGTCTTGTAAAAATGGAGTGTTTCAAAAGTTTTCTCTGTGTATCTACGTTTTTTAAATTGTCTCTCTTTTCTCCATTTTCTTCCTCCCTCCCTCCCTCCCTGCTCCCTTCCCTCCCTCCTTCCCTTTCACCATCTGTCTCTTTTCCCCATTCCCCGCCCCCCCCCCCCCCCGTCTGTCTCTGCGTGGATTCCGGAAGAGCCCATGCATTTTGCCTCTCCGTGTGTCTGCAGCGACCCGCGACCGAGTCCTTGTGTGTTCTTTCTCCCTCCCTCCCTCCCTCCCTCCCTGCTTCCGAGATGCATCTCCGAACACCCACGCGCCGTGGGTTGTCTTCTGACTCTGTCGCGGTCGAGGCAGAGACGCGTTTTGGGCCCCGTGTGTGTGGGGTTGGGGCAGAGGGGCTGCGTTTTCCGCCTCGGGAAGAGCTTCTCGGCTCACGGTTTCGCTTTTGCGGTCCACGGGCCGCCCTGCCATCCGGATCTGTCTCGCTGACGTTCGCGGCGGTCGTCGGGCTCCATCTGGCGGCCGCTTTTAGATCGCGCTCTCGGCTTCCGGAGCTGCGGTGGCAGCTGCCGAGGGAGGGGACCGTCCCCGCTGTGAGCTGTGCAGAGCTCCGGAAAGCCCGCGGTCGTCAGCCCGGCTGGCCCGGTGGCGCCAGAGCTGTGGCGCGTCGCTTGTGAGTCAGAGCTCTGGCGTGCAGGTTTATGTGGGGGGGAGGCTGTCGCTGCGCTTCTGGGCCCGAGCCGGGCGTGGGGCTGCCCGGGCCGGTCGACCAGCGCGCCGCGGCTCCCGAGGCCCGAGCCGCGACCCGCGGGGACCCGCCGCGCGTGGCGCGGGAGGCTGGGGACGCCCTTCCCGGCCCGGTCGCGGGTCCGTCCGCGCTCATCCTGGCCGTCTGAGGCGGCGGCCGAATTCGTTTCCGAGTCCCCGTGGGGAGCCGGGGACCGTCCTGCCCCCGTCCCCCGGGTGCCGGGGAGCGGTCCCCGGGCCGGGCCGCGGTCCCTCTGCCGCGATCCTTTCTGGCGAGTCCCCGTGCGGAGTCGGAGAGCGCTCCCTGAGCGCGCGTGCGGCCCGAGAGGTCGCGCCTGGCCGGCCTTCGGTCCCTCGTGTGTCCCGGTCGTAGGAGGGGCCGGCCGAGAATGCTTCCGGCTCCCGCTCTGGGGACACGGGCCGGCCCCCTGCGTGTGGCACGGGCGGCCGGGAGGGCGTCCCTGGCCCGGCGCTGCTCCCGCGTGTGTCCTGGGGTTGACCAGAGGGCCCCGGGCGCTCCGTGTGTGGCTGCGATGGTGGCGTTTTTGGGGACAGGTGTCCGTGTCGCGCGTTTCCTGGGCCGGCGGCGTGGTCGGTGACACGACCTCCCGGCCCCGGGGGAGGTATATCTTTCACTCCGAGTCTGCATCTTGGGCCACCGGGTTATTGCTGACACGCTGTCCTCTGGCGACCTGTCGCTGGAGAGGTTGGGACTCCGGGTGCGTGCGGGGCTCTGGCCTACCGGTGACCCGGCTAGCCGGCCGTGCTCCTGCTTGAGCCGCCCGCTGGGGCCCGCGGGCCTGCTGTCCTCCGCGCGCCCGGGCGTGTCCCGACTCCCGGTGCCGGCCCGGGTCCGGGTCTCTGACCCACCTGGGGGCGGCGGGGAAGGCGGCGAGGGCCACCCTGCCCCCGTGCGCTCTCCGCTGCGGGCGCCCGGGGCGGCCGCGACGACCCCACCCCGCTGGCTCCGTGCCGTGCGTGTCAGGCGTTCTCGTCTCCGCTGGGTTGTCCGCCGCCCCTTCCCCGGAGCAGGGCGTCGGCCGGCCGGCCGGCCGACCTCCGCTCCCGGGGGGCTCTTTCGTGATCGATGTGGTGACGTCGTGCTCTCCCGGGCCGGGTCCGAGCCGCGACGGGCGAGGGGCGGACGTTCGTGACGAACGGGACCGTTCTTCTCGCTCCGCCCCGCGGGGTCCCCTCGTCTCTCCTCTCCCCGCCTGCGGGCGGCGCGTGTGGGGGAGGCGTGTGGGGTGCGGAGCCCGGCCTGACCTCGCCGTCCCGCCCGCCGCCTTCTGCGTCGCGGGGCGGGTCGGCGGGGCCCTCTGACGCGGCAGGCACCCCTCGCTGTCGCCTCCAGTGGTTGTGGACTTGCGGGCGGCCCCCCTCCGCGGCGGTGGGGGGTGCCGTCCCGCCGGCCCGTCGTGCTGCCCTCTCGGGGGGGCGTGCGCGAGCGTCGGCTCCGCTTGGGCCTCTGCGGTGCTCCTGGAGCGCTCCGGGTTGTCCCTCAGGTGCCCGAGGCCGAGCGGTGGTGTGTCGTCCCCGCCCCCAGCGCCCCCTCCTCCGGTCGCCGCCGCGGTGTCCGCGCGTGGGTCCTGAGGGAGCTCGTCGGTGTGGGGTTCGAGGCGGTCGAGTGAGACGAGACGCGCCCCTCCCACGCGGGGAAGGGCGTCCGCCTGGTCCGGCGAGCGCACGTCCCGTGCTCCCCTCTGGCGGGTGCGCGCGGGCCGTGTGAGCGATCGCGGTGGGTTCGGGCCGGTGGCGCGTGCGCCGGCCGGCCGCCGAGGGGCTGCCGTTCTGCCTCCGACCGGTTGTGTGTGGGTTGACTTCGGGGGTGCTTTTGCCTCGGAAGGAAGGAAGGAGGCGGGTGGACGGGGGGGCCTCGTGGGGGTTGCGCGCGCGCGCGCGCCGGCCGGGCCCCCGCCCTGACCGCGAACGCTCAAGGTGGCCGCACGCAGGTGTTTCCTCGTACTGCAGGCCCCCTCCCTTCCCCAGGCGTCCCTCGGCGCCTCTGCGGGCCCGAGGAGGGGCGGCTGGCGTGTGGGGGAGTGTGACCCACCCTCGGTGAGAAAGCCTTCTCTAGCGATCCGAGAGGCGTGCCTTGGGGTACCGGATCCCCCGGACTGCCGCCTCTGTGTGTGCCTCCGTCATGGGAGCGCTGCCGTAGCGACTCGCTCGCAGAGGACCCTCCTCCGCTTCCCCCTCGGCGGGGTTCGGGGGGGGAGAGCGAGGGTTTCCGCCGGCCACCGCGGTGGTGGCCGAGCGCGGCTCGTCGCCTACTGTGGCCCGCGCCTCCCCCTTCCGAGTCGGGGGAGGATCCCGCCGGGCCGGGCCCTGGCGTCCCAGCGGGTTGGGACGTGGCGGCCGGCGGGCGGTGGGTTGTGCGCGCACGGCGTTCCGTCCGGCGCGTGACCCCCTCCGCCGCGAGTCGGCTCTCCGCCCGCTCCCGTGTGCCGAGTCGTGACCGGTGCCCACGACCGCGTTTGCGTGGCGCGGGGTCGGGCCGCCTGGGCCTGGGAAAGCGTCCCACGGTGGGGGCGCGCCGGTCTCCCGGAGCGGGACCGGGCCGGAGGA
>NC_073266.2:2667441-2674941 GCF_029289425.2 Pan paniscus | reverse complement strand
GGGACGACGCGGAACTCCCTGCCCCGCATTTTTTTCATCCCCACTGCGAGTTTGCGTCCGCGGTACTTTTAAGAGGGAGTCACTGCTGCCGTCAGTCAGTAATACTTCCTCCCTTTTTGCTTTTTGGTTTTGTCTTGCATTTTTTTTTTTTCTTTCTTTCTTTCTTTCTTTCTTTCTTTTTCTTTCTTTCTTTCCTTCTCTCTCTCTCTCTCTCTCTCTCTCTCTCTCTCTCTCTCTCTCTCTCTCTCTCTCTCTCCCTCCCTCCCCCTCCTTCTCCCTCCCTCCCTCTCCCTCTCCCTCTCCTTCTCCTTCTCCTTCCTTGGTGCCTTCTCGGCTCACTGCTACCGCTGCCTCTGCCTCCACGGATCAAGCAAACGGCAGGTTTTCTACTTCCAGTAAAGACGGAATTTCACCATGTTGGCCGGGCCGGTCTCGAACTCCTGACCTAGTGATCCGCCCGCCTCGGCCTCCCAAAGACTGCTGGGAGTACAGGCGTGAGCCACCACGCCTGGCCGATTCCTTCCTTTTTTCAATCTTATTTTCTGAACGCTGCCGTGTATGAACGTACATTTATACACACACACACACACACACACACACACACACACACACACACACACACACACACGTAGTGATAAAACTCTGTAAATGATATTTCCATAATGAATACGTTTATATTATGTGACTTTTAATGGATGAGTATGTATTAAAACCCCATTTCATTTACCTACACGTGTATGTATATCCTTCCTCCCTTCCTTCCTTCCTTCATTCATTTATTATTTATTCATAATTTTCGTGTATTTATTTTCTTTTCTTTTGGGGCCGGCCCGCCTGGTCTTCTGACTCTGGGCTCTGGTGACCTCAGCCTCCCACGTAGCTGGGACTACAGGGATCTCTTAAGCCCGGGAGGGAGAGGCTAACGTGGGCTGTGATCGCGCACTTCCACTCCAGCTTACTGGGCTGCGGTGGGGTGGAGTGGGGTGGGGTGCAGAGAAGACAATTGATTGCGATCTTAATTGCCTTTTAGCTTCATTCATACCCTGTTATTTGCTTGTTTATTCTCATGGGTTATTCTGTGTCACTGTCATGTTCATCGTTTGCTTGCCTGCTTGCTTGTTTATTTCCTTCCTTCCTTCCTTCCCTCCCTCCCTCCCTCCCTCCCTCCCTCCCTCCCTCCCTCCCTCCCTCCCTCCCTCCCTCCCTTACTGGCAGGGTCTTCCTCTGTCTCTGCCGCCCAGGATCACCCCAACCTCAATGCTTTGGACCGACCAAACGGTCGTCCTGCCTCTGATCCCTCCCATCCCCATTACCTGAGACTACAGGCACGCACCACCACACCGGCTGACTTCTATGTTGCTTCTCATGTTTTCCGTAGGTAGGTATGTATGCGTGGGTATGTATGTATGTACGTATGTATGTATGTATGTATGTGAGTGAGATGGGTTTCGGGATTCTATCATGTTGCCCATGCTGGTCTCGAACTCCTGTCCTCAAGCAATCCGCCTGCCTGCCTCGGCCGCCCACACTGCTGCTATTACAGGCGTGAGACGCTGCGCCTGGCTCCTTCTACGTTTGCCTGCCTGCCTGCCTGCCTGCCTGCCTGCCTGCCTATCAATCGTCTTCTTTTTAGTACGGATGTGCTCTCGCTTTGTTGTCCATGCTCTGGGCACACGTGATCTCTTTTTAAACTTCTATGATTATGATGATTGTAGGCGTCATCTCACGTGTCGGGGTGATCTCCAACTTTTAGGCTCCAGAGATCCTCCCGCATCGGCCTCCCGGAGTGCTGTGATGACACGCGTGGGCACGGTACGCTCTGGTCATGTTTGTCATGGGTCGGTTCTTTCCGTTTTTAATACGGGGACTGCGAACAGATAAAATGTTCACACGCATCTCACCGATCCGCCTTTTCGTTCTTTCTTTTTTTTTTCTCTTTAGACGGAGTTTCACTCTTGTCGCCCACGGTGGAGTACGATGGCGGATCTCGGCTCACCGCACCCTCCGCCTCCCAGGTTCAAGTGATTCTCCTGCCTCAGCCTTCCCGAGTAGCTGCGATGACAGCGATGAGCCATCGTGCCTGGCTAATTTTTCTATTCCTAGTACAGATGGGGTTTCTCCATCTTGGTTAGGCTGGTCTTCAACTTCCGACCGTTGGAGGATCTTAACTTTCTTGGTGGTGGTTGTTTTTCTTTTTCTTTTTTTCTTTTCTTTTCTTTCCTTCTCCTTCCCCCCCCAACCCCCCTTGTCGTCGTCGTCCTCCTCCTCCTCCTCCTCCTCCTCCTCCTCCTCCTCCTCCTCCTCCTCCTCCTCCTCCTCCTCTTTCATTTCTTTCAGCTGGGCTCTCCTACTTGTGTTGCTCTGTTGCTCACGCTGGTCTCAAACTCCTGGCCTTGACACTTCTCCCGTCACATCCGCCGTCTGCTTGTTGAAATGAGCATCTCTCGTAAAATGGAAAAGATGAAAGAGATAAACACGAAGACGGAAAGCACGGTGTGAACGTTTCTCTTGCCGTCTCCCGGGGTGTACCTTGGACGCGGAAACACGGAGGGAGCTTGGCTGAGTGGGTTTTCGGTGCCGAAACCTCCCGAGGGCCTCCTTCCCTCTCCCCCTTGTCCCCGCTTCTCCCCCAGCCGAGGCTCCCACCGCCGCCCTGGCATTTTCCACAGGACAGGTATAGGGAGAGGACTGACACGCCTTCCACATCTATATCCTGCCGGACGTCTCTGGCTCGGCGTGCCCCACCGGCTACCTGCCACCTTCCAGGGAGCTCTGAGGTGGATGCGACCCCCCCCCCCACTCACGTCCCGCTACCCTCCCCCGGCTGGCCTTTGCCGGGCGACCCCAGGGGAACCGCGTTGACGCTGCCCTCGGATCCTCAGGCGAAGACTTCCACCGGATGCCCCGGGTGGGCCGGTTGGGGTGAGACTGGACCACCCCGGACCGTGCTGTTCTTGGGGGTGGGCTGACGTACGGGGTGGACTGGCGGCCCCAGCATTGTAAAGGGTGCGTGGGTATGGAAATGTCACGTAGGATGCCCTCCTTCCCTTCGGTCTGCCTTCAGCTGCCTCAGGCGTGAAGACAACTTCCCATCGGAACCTCTTCTCTTCCCTTTCTCCAGCACACAGATGAGACGCGTGAGAGGCAGAAACAGCTCAATAGATACTGCTGACCTTCATTTGTGGAATCCTCAGTCGTCTACACACAAGACAGGTGACTAGGCAGGGACACAGATCAAACACTATTTCCGGGTCCTCGTGGTGGGATTGGTGTCTCTCCTCTCTCTCTCTCTCTCTCTCTCTCTCTCTCTCTCTCTCTCTCTCTCTCTCACACGCGCGCGCGCACGCACGCATGCACGCACGCACACACACACACACATTTCCATATCTAGTTCACAAAGCACACTCACTTAACCTTTTCACAGTACGCAGGCTGAGTGAAACCCACCCCACCTTCCACCCGTTGGCTGACGAAACCCCTTCTCTACAATGGATGAAAAAGATGATCTGGGCCGGGCACGCTAGCTCACGCCTGTCATTCCGGCACTTTGGGAGGCCGAGGCCGGTGGATCGCTTGGGGCCGGGAGTTGGAGACCAGGCTGGCCGACGTGGCGAAACCCCGTCTCTCTGAAAAATAGAACGATTAGCCGGGCCTGGTGGCGTGGGCTTGGAATCACGACCGCTCGGGAGACTGGGGCGGGCGAGTTGTTCCAACCGGGGAGGCCGAGGTTGCGATGGGCTGAGATCGTGCCGTGGCGATCCAGCCTGGATGACGGAGCGAGACCCCGTCTCGATACAATCATGATGTTATTATAAGATGAGTTGTGCGCGGTGATGGCCGCCTGTAGTCGCAGCTACTCGGGAGGCTGAGATGAGGAGAGGATCACTTGAGGCCCCACAGGTCGAGGCTTCGGTCGGCCGTGACCCACTGTATCCTGGGCGGTCACCGGTCAAGGAGATATGCCCCCTCCCCGTTTGCTTTTCTTTTCTTCCCTTCTCTTTTCT
This sequence comes from Pan paniscus, assembly GCF_029289425.2. Lineage (NCBI taxonomy): Eukaryota > Metazoa > Chordata > Mammalia > Primates > Hominidae > Pan > Pan paniscus. Next base: position 2,670,937 of record NC_073266.2, on the reverse strand, counting down.
TCTTTTTTCTTCTCTTTTCTTTTCTTCTTTCTTTCTTTCTTTCTTTCTTTCTTTCTTTCTTTCTTTCTCTCTCTCTCTCTCTTCCCCTCTTTCTTTCCTGCCTTCCTGCCTTCCTGCCTTCCTGCCTTTCTTCTTTTCTTCTTTCCTCCCTTCCTCCCTTCCTTCTTTCCTCCCGCCTCAGCCTCCCAAAGTGCTGGGATGACTGGCGTGAGGTACCATGCCTGCTTGGCCTAAAGAGACCCTCTTGGAAAGTGAGACACAGAGAGCGCCTTCCAGTGATCTCATGGACTGATTTAGAGACGGCATCTCGCTCCGTCACCCCGGCAGTGGTGCCATCGTAACTCACTCCCTGCAGCGTGGACGCTCCTGGACTCGAGCGATCCTTCCGCCTCAGCCTCCAGAGTACAGAACCTGGGACCGCAGGCACGCGCCACTGCGCCCACACCGTTTTAAATTTTCTTTTCCTCCCCCCCCCCCCCCCCCGCCCGAGACAGAGTTTCGCTCTCGTGGCCTAGACTGCAGTGCGGTGGCGCGATCTTGGCTCGCCGCAACCTCTGCCTCCCGGTTTCAAGCGATTCTCCTGCATCGGCCTCCTGAGTAGCCGGGATTGCGGGCGTGCGCTGCCACGTCTGGCTGATTTTGTATTTTTAGTGGAGACGGGGCTTCTCCATGTCGATCGGGCTGGTCTCGAACTCCCGACCTCAGGTGATCCGCCCTCCCCGGCCTCCGGAACTGCTGGGATGACAGGCGTGAGCCACCGCGCCCGGCCTTCATTTTTAAATGTTTTCCCACAGACGGGGTCTCATCATTTCGTTGCAACCCTCCTGCCCGGCGTCTCAAAGTGCTGGCGTGACGGGCGTGAGCCACTGCGCCTGGACTCCGGGGAATGATTCACGACCACGGTCGCTGTACTGATTCTTTCTTTCTTTCTTTCTTTCTTTCTTTCTTTCTTTCTTTCTTTCTTTCTTTCTGTCTGTCTTTCTTTCTTTCTTTCTTTCTTTCTTTCTTTCTTTCTTTCCTTTCTTTCCTTTCTTTCTTTTCTTTCTTTCTTTCTTTCTTTCTTTCTTTCTTTCTTTCTTTCTTATTTATTGATAAATTATTTTATGATTTATTTGTGTACTTATTTTCAGACGGAGTCTCGCTCTGGGCGGGGCGGGGCGGGGCGAGGCGAGGCACAGCGCATCGCTTTGGAAGCCGCGGCAACGCCTTTCAAAGCCCCATTCATATGCACAAAGCCCTATTCCCTTCCTGGAGTTGGAGCTGATGCCTTCCGTAGCCTTGGGTTTCTCTCCATTCGGAAGCTTTGACAGGCGCAACCCCACCCAGAGGCTGGCTGCGGCTGAGGATTAGGGGGTGTGTTGCGGCTGAAAAGTGGGTCCCCTAGTTTTGATACCTCAGTGGACACATCCCCCGACCGCCATCGCTTGCTCGCCCTCTGAGATCCCCCGCCTCCACCGCCTTGCAGGCTCACCGCCTACTTTCATTTCTTTCTTCCTTCCTTGCGTTTCAGGAGGGGGTGCGGGAATGAGGGTGTGTGTGGGGAGGGGGTGCGGGGTGGGGACGGAGGGGAGCGTCCTAAGGGTCGATTTAGTGTCACGCCTCTTTCACCGCCACCACCGAAGATGAAAGCAACGATCGGCTACATACCGCGTGTTCTCATCTAGAAGTGGGAACTTACAGATGAGAGTTCTTGCATGGGCAGAACGAGGGGGACCAGGGACGCGGAAGCCTGCTTGAGGGAGGAGGGGTGGAAGGAGAGACAGCTTCAGGAAAAAAACAAAACACGAATACTGTCGGACACAGCACTGACTACCCGGGTGATGAAATCATCTGCACACTGAACACCCCCGTCACAAGTTTACCTATGTCACAATCTTGCACATGTATGCTTGAACGACAAATAAAAGTTAGGGGGGAGAGAGGAGAGAGGGGGAGAGAGCGAGAGAGCGAGAGAGCGAGAGCGAGAGCGAGAGCGAGCGAGAGAGAGAGAGAGAGAGAGAGAGAGAGAGAGAGAGAGAGAGAGACAAGTACAACCAAACACCACCTCCTTGACCTGAGTCAGGGGGTTTCTGGCCTTTTGGGAGAACGTTCAGCGACAATGCAGTATTTGGGCCGGTTCTTTTTCTTCTTCTTCTTCTTCTTCTTCTTTTCTTTCTTTTTTTTGGACTGAGTCTCTCTCGCTCTGTCACCCAGGCTGCGGTGCAGTGGCGCTCTCTCGGCTCACTGGAACCTCTGCTTCCCGGGCTCCAGTGATTCTTCTTCGGTAGCTGGGATTACAGGCACGCACCAGGATGGCCGGCTCATATTCTTATTTTTAGTAGAGAGGGGGTTTCTCCACGTTGGCCACGCTGGTATCGAACTCTTGACCTCAAATGATGCGCCTTCCTGGGCCTCCCAAAGTGCTGGAAACGACAGGCCTGAGCCGCCGGGATTTCAGCCTTTGAAAGCGCGGGCCCTGCCAACTTTCGCTGCGGCCCTTACGCTCAGAAGGACGTGTCCTCTCTGCCATAGGTTGACTCCTTGAGTCCCCTAGGCCATTGCACTGTAGCCTGGGCAGCAAGAGCCAAACTCCGTCCCCCCACCTCCCCGCGCAAATAATAACTAACTAACGAACGAACGAACGAACTAAGTAAATAAAATCTCTACACGTCACCTCTAAGTGTGTGTTCCCGTGAGGAGTGATTTCTAAGAAGTGGCACTGTACACTGAACGCAGTGGCTCCCGAGGTCAGGAGTTCGAGACCAGCCCGGCCAACGTGGTGAAACCCCGTCTCTACTGAAAACACGAAATTGAGTCAGGTGCCGTGGGGCCGGCACCTGTCATCCCAGCTACTCGGGAGGCTGAGGCGGAAGAATTGCTTGAACCTGGCAGGCGGAGGTTGCAGTGACCCAAGATCGCACCACTGCACTACGGCCTGGGCGACAGAGTGAGACCCGGTCTCCAGATAAATACATAAATACATACCTACGTACGTACGTACATACATACATACATACATACATACGTACATACAGATATACAAGACAGAAAACAAGAAAAGAAAAGAAAAGAAAGAGAAAATGAAAGAAAAGGCACTGTATCGCTACTGGGCTAGGACCGTCTCTCTGTCTGTTTCTCTCTGTTCGTCTCTGTCTTTCTCTCTGTGTCTCTTTCTCTGTCGGTCTGCCTGCCTGTCTGTCTGTCTGTCTGTCTGTCTCTTTCTTTCTGTCTGTCTCTGTTTCTGTCTTTGTCTCTCTCTCTCCCTCTCTGCCTGTCTCACTGTGTCTGTCTTCTGTCTTACTCTCTTTCTCTCCCCGTCTGTCTCTCTCTCTCTCCCTCCCTGTCTGTTTCTCTCTCTCTCTTTCTGTCTGTTTCTGTCTCTCTCTGTCTGTCTATGTCTTTCTCTGTCTGTCTGCCTGCCTCTCTCTTTCTTTTTCTGTGTCTCTCTGTCGGTCTCTCTCTCTCTCTCTCTCTCTCTCTCTCTCTCTCTCTCTGTGCCTATCTTCTGTCTTACTCT
>NC_073266.2:2659941-2662441 GCF_029289425.2 Pan paniscus | reverse complement strand
CTTTGATCGGCGCTTTAGTTTTCTTTGTGTTTTTGGCGCCTAGACTCTTCTACTTGGGCTTTGGGAAGGGTCAGTTTAATTTTCAAGTTGCCCCCCGGCTTCCCCCCACTACCCACGTCCCTTCACCTTAATTTAGTGAGTCGGTTAGGTGGGTTTCCCCCAAACCCCCCGCCCCCCCACCCCCCCGCCTCCCAACACCCTGCTTGGAAACCTTCCAGAGCCACCCCGGTGTGCCTCCGTCTTCTCTCCCCTTCCCCCACCCCTTGCCGGCGATCTCATTCTTGCCAGGCTGACATTTGCATCGGTGGGCGTCAGGCCTCACTCAGGGGCCACCGTTTTTGAAGATGGGGGCGGCACGGTCCCACTTCCCCAGAGGCAGCTTGGGCCGATGGCATAGCCCTTGACCCGCGTGGGCAAGCGGGCGGGTCTGCAGTTGTGAGGCTTTTCCCCCCGCTGCTTCCCGCCTCAGGCCTCCCTCCCTAGGAAAGCTTCACCCTGGCTGGGTCTCGGTCACCTTTCATCGTGATGTTTTAGTTTCTCCGCCCTCCGGCCAGCAGAGTTTCACAATGCGAAGGGCGCCACGGCTCTAGTCTGGGCCTTCTTAGTACTTGCCCAAAATAGAAACGCTTTCTGAAAACTAATAACTTGGCTCACTTAAGAATTCCAGGGACGGTGCCTTGGCCCGTGTTTGTTGGCTTGTTTTGTTTTGTTTTGTTTTGTTCGTGTTTTTCCTTTCTCGTATGTCTTTCTTTTCAGGTGAAGTAGAAATCCCCAGTTTTCAGGAAGACGTCTATTTCCCCCAAGACACGTTAGCTGCTGTTTTTTCCTGTTGTTAACTAGCGCTTTTGTGAATCTCTCAACGTGCAGTGAGAGCCGGTTGATGTTTACTATATACTTCATCATGACATCTTATTTTCTAGAAATCCGTAGGCGAATGCTGCTGCTGCTCTTGTTGCTGTTGTTGTTGCTGTCGTTGTTGTTGTCGTTGCTGTTGTCGTTGTCGTTGTTGTTGTTGTTGTTGTCGTTGTTTTCAAAGTATACCCCGGCCACCGTTTATGTGATCAAAAGCATTATAAAATATGTGTCTCTCTGTCTGTCTCTCTGTCTGTCTCTGTCTCTCTCTTTCTCTGTCTGTCTTCTCTCTCTCTCTCTCTCTGTGTCTCTCTCTCTCTGCCTGTCTGTTTCTCTCTGTCTCTCTCTCTCTGCCTGTCTCTCTCACTGTGTCTGTCTTCTGTCTTACTCCCTTTCTCTGCCTGTCTGCCTGTCTGTCTGTCGGTCTCTCTCTCTCTCTCTCTCTCTCTCTCTCTCCCCCTGTCTGTATGTTTCTCTCTGTCTCTGTCTCTCTCTCTCTTTCTGTGTCTCTCTCTCCGTCTCTGTCTTTCTCTGTCTGTCTGTCTCTCTCTTTCTTTCTCTCTGTCTCTCTCTGCCTGTCTCTGTCACTCTGTCTGTCTTCTGTCTTACTCTCTCTCTGCCTGCCTGTCTCTCTCACTCTCTCTCTCTGCGTGTCTCTCTCTCTCTTTCTTTCTCTCTGTCTCTCTCTGCCTGTCTGTCTCACTCTGTCTGTCTTCTGTCTTACTCTCTCTCCGCCTGCCTGTCTCTCTCACTCTCTCTCTGCGTGTCTCTCTCTCTCTCTTTCTGTCTGTTTCTCTCTGTCTCTCTCTGTCCGTGTCTGTCTTTCTTTGTCTTTCCTTCTCTCTGTCTCTGTCTCTCTCATTGTGTCTGTCTTCTGTCTTAGTCTCTCTGTCTCTCTCCCTGTCTGTCTGTTTGTCTCTCTCTCTCTCTCTGTCTTTGTCTTTCTTTCTCTCTGTCTCTGTCTCTCTGTCTCTCTCTCTGTGTGTCTGTCTTCTGTCTTACTGTCTTTCTCTGCCTGTCTGTCTGTCTCTCTCTGTCTCTCTCTCTCTCTGTCTCTCTCTCTCTCTCTCTCTCTCTCTCTCTCTCTCTCTCTCTCCCCCCTGTCGGCTGTTTCTCTGTCTCTGTCTGTGTCTCTCTTTCTGTCTGTTTCTCTCTGTCTTTCTCTCTCTGTGTCTTTCTCTCTGTCTCTCTGTCTGTCTCTGTCTCTGTCTCTCTCTCTCTCTCTCTCTCTCTCTCTGTGTGTGTGGGGGGGGGTGTGGGGGGGTGTGTGTGTCTGCCTTCTGTCTTACTCTTTCTCTGCCTGTCTGTCTGCCTGTCTGTTTGTCTCTCTCTCTCTGCCTGTCTCTCTCCCTTCCTGTCTCTGTTTCTCTCTCTTTCTGTTTCTCTCTGTCTCTGACCATCTGTGTCTTTCTCCGTCTGTCTCTTTATCTGTCTCTCTCTTCTCTCTTTTTCTGTCTTTCCCTCTTTGTGTATCGTTGTCTCTCTCTGTCTGTCTCTGTCTCTGTCTCTCTGTCTCTGTCTCTCTGTCTCTCTGTCTCTCTCTCTCTCTGTCTGTCTGTCTGTCTCGGTCTCTGGCTCTGGCTCTCGCTATCTCCCGCCCTCTCTTTTTTTGCAAAATAAGCTCAAGTACATCTAATCTAATCCCCTC
>NC_073266.2:1647500-1655000 GCF_029289425.2 Pan paniscus | reverse complement strand
TTACCTGAGACTACAGGCACGCACCACCACACCGGCTGACTTCTATGTTGCTTCTCATGTTTTCCGTAGGTAGGTATGTATGCGTGGGTATGTATGTATGTACGTATGTATGTATGTATGTATGTGAGTGAGATGGGTTTCGGGATTCTATCATGTTGCCCATGCTGGTCTCGAACTCCTGTCCTCAAGCAATCCGCCTGCCTGCCTCGGCCGCCCACACTGCTGCTATTACAGGCGTGAGACGCTGCGCCTGGCTCCTTCTACGTTTGCCTGCCTGCCTGCCTGCCTGCCTGCCTGCCTGCCTATCAATCGTCTTCTTTTTAGTACGGATGTGCTCTCGCTTTGTTGTCCATGCTCTGGGCACACGTGATCTCTTTTTAAACTTCTATGATTATGATGATTGTAGGCGTCATCTCACGTGTCGGGGTGATCTCCAACTTTTAGGCTCCAGAGATCCTCCCGCATCGGCCTCCCGGAGTGCTGTGATGACACGCGTGGGCACGGTACGCTCTGGTCATGTTTGTCATGGGTCGGTTCTTTCCGTTTTTAATACGGGGACTGCGAACAGATAAAATGTTCACACGCATCTCACCGATCCGCCTTTTCGTTCTTTCTTTTTTTTTTCTCTTTAGACGGAGTTTCACTCTTGTCGCCCACGGTGGAGTACGATGGCGGATCTCGGCTCACCGCACCCTCCGCCTCCCAGGTTCAAGTGATTCTCCTGCCTCAGCCTTCCCGAGTAGCTGCGATGACAGCGATGAGCCATCGTGCCTGGCTAATTTTTCTATTCCTAGTACAGATGGGGTTTCTCCATCTTGGTTAGGCTGGTCTTCAACTTCCGACCGTTGGAGGATCTTAACTTTCTTGGTGGTGGTTGTTTTTCTTTTTCTTTTTTTCTTTTCTTTTCTTTCCTTCTCCTTCCCCCCCCAACCCCCCTTGTCGTCGTCGTCGTCCTCCTCCTCCTCCTCCTCCTCCTCCTCCTCCTCCTCCTCCTCCTCCTCCTCCTCTTTCATTTCTTTCAGCTGGGCTCTCCTACTTGTGTTGCTCTGTTGCTCACGCTGGTCTCAAACTCCTGGCCTTGACACTTCTCCCGTCACATCCGCCGTCTGCTTGTTGAAATGAGCATCTCTCGTAAAATGGAAAAGATGAAAGAGATAAACACGAAGACGGAAAGCACGGTGTGAACGTTTCTCTTGCCGTCTCCCGGGGTGTACCTTGGACGCGGAAACACGGAGGGAGCTTGGCTGAGTGGGTTTTCGGTGCCGAAACCTCCCGAGGGCCTCCTTCCCTCTCCCCCTTGTCCCCGCTTCTCCCCCAGCCGAGGCTCCCACCGCCGCCCTGGCATTTTCCACAGGAGAGGTATAGGGAGAGGACTGACACGCCTTCCACATCTATATCCTGCCGGACGTCTCTGGCTCGGCGTGCCCCACCGGCTACCTGCCACCTTCCAGGGAGCTCTGAGGTGGATGCGACCCCCCCCCCCAGTCACGTCCCGCTACCCTCCCCCGGCTGGCCTTTGCCGGGCGACCCCAGGGGAACCGCGTTGACGCTGCCCTCGGATCCTCAGGCGAAGACTTCCACCGGATGCCCCGGGTGGGCCGGTTGGGATGAGACTGGACCACCCCGGACCGTGCTGTTCTTGGGGGTGGGCTGACGTACGGGGTGGACTGGCGGCCCCAGCATTGTAAAGGGTGCGTGGGTATGGAAATGTCACGTAGGATGCCCTCCTTCCCTTCGGTCTGCCTTCAGCTGCCTCAGGCGTGAAGACAACTTCCCATCGGAACCTCTTCTCTTCCCTTTCTCCAGCACACAGATGAGACGCGTGAGAGGCAGAAACAGCTCAATAGATACTGCTGACCTTCATTTGTGGAATCCTCAGTCGTCTACACACAAGACAGGTGACTAGGCAGGGACACAGATCAAACACTATTTCCGGGTCCTCGTGGTGGGATTGGTGTCTCTCCTCTCTCTCTCTCTCTCTCTCTCTCTCTCTCTCTCTCTCTCTCTCTCACACGCGCGCGCGCACGCACGCATGCACGCACGCACACACACACACACATTTCCATATCTAGTTCACAAAGCACACTCACTTAACCTTTTCACAGTACGCAGGCTGAGTGAAACCCACCCCACCTTCCACCCGTTGGCTGACGAAACCCCTTCTCTACAATGGATGAAAAAGATGATCTGGGCCGGGCACGCTAGCTCACGCCTGTCATTCCGGCACTTTGGGAGGCCGAGGCCGGTGGATCGCTTGGGGCCGGGAGTTGGAGACCAGGCTGGCCGACGTGGCGAAACCCCGTCTCTCTGAAAAATAGAACGATTAGCCGGGCCTGGTGGCGTGGGCTTGGAATCACGACCGCTCGGGAGACTGGGGCGGGCGAGTTGTTCCAACCGGGGAGGCCGAGGTTGCGATGGGCTGAGATCGTGCCGTGGCGATCCAGCCTGGATGACGGAGCGAGACCCCGTCTCGATACAATCATGATGTTATTATAAGATGAGTTGTGCGCGGTGATGGCCGCCTGTAGTCGCAGCTACTCGGGAGGCTGAGATGAGGAGAGGATCACTTGAGGCCCCACAGGTCGAGGCTTCGGTCGGCCGTGACCCACTGTATCCTGGGCGGTCACCGGTCAAGGAGATATGCCCCCTCCCCGTTTGCTTTTCTTTTCTTCCCTTCTCTTTTCTTCTTTTTTCTTCTCTTTTCTTTTCTTCTTTCTTTCTTTCTTTCTTTCTCTCTCTCTCTCTCTTCCCCTCTTTCTTTCCTGCCTTCCTGCCTTCCTGCCTTTCTTCTTTTCTTCTTTCCTCCTTTCCTCCCTTCCTTCTTTCCTCCCGCCTCAGCCTCCCAAAGTGCTGGGATGACTGGCGTGAGGTACCATGCCTGCTTGGCCTAAAGAGACCCTCTTGGAAAGTGAGACACAGAGAGCGCCTTCCAGTGATCTCATGGACTGATTTAGAGACGGCATCTCGCTCCGTCACCCCGGCAGTGGTGCCATCGTAACTCACTCCCTGCAGCGTGGACGCTCCTGGACTCGAGCGATCCTTCCGCCTCAGCCTCCAGAGTACAGAACCTGGGACCGCAGGCACGCGCCACTGCGCCCACACCGTTTTAAATTTTCTTTTCCTCCCCCCCCCCCCCCCCGCCCGAGACAGAGTTTCGCTCTCGTGGCCTAGACTGCAGTGCGGTGGCGCGATCTTGGCTCGCCGCAACCTCTGCCTCCCGGTTTCAAGCGATTCTCCTGCATCGGCCTCCTGAGTAGCCGGGATTGCGGGCGTGCGCTGCCACGTCTGGCTGATTTTGTATTTTTAGTGGAGACGGGGCTTCTCCATGTCGATCGGGCTGGTCTCGAACTCCCGACCTCAGGTGATCCGCCCTCCCCGGCCTCCGGAACTGCTGGGATGACAGGCGTGAGCCACCGCGCCCGGCCTTCATTTTTAAATGTTTTCCCACAGACGGGGTCTCATCATTTCGTTGCAACCCTCCTGCCCGGCGTCTCAAAGTGCTGGCGTGACGGGCGTGAGCCACTGCGCCTGGACTCCGGGGAATGATTCACGACCACGGTCGCTGTACTGATTCTTTCTTTCTTTCTTTCTTTCTTTCTTTCTTTCTTTCTTTCTTTCTTTCTTTCTTTCTGTCTTTCTGTCTGTCTGTCTGTCTGTCTGTCTTTCTTTCTTTCTTTCTTTCTTTCTTTCTTTCTTTCTTTCCTTTCTTTCCTTTCTTTCTTTTCTTTCTTTCTTTCTTTCTTTCTTATTTATTGATAAATTATTTTATGATTTATTTGTGTACTTATTTTCAGACGGAGTCTCGCTCTGGGCGGGGCGGGGCGGGGCGAGGCGAGGCACAGCGCATCGCTTTGGAAGCCGCGGCAACGCCTTTCAAAGCCCCATTCATATGCACAAAGCCCTATTCCCTTCCTGGAGTTGGAGCTGATGCCTTCCGTAGCCTTGGGTTTCTCTCCATTCGGAAGCTTTGACAGGCGCAACCCCACCCAGAGGCTGGCTGCGGCTGAGGATTAGGGGGTGTGTTGCGGCTGAAAAGTGGGTCCCCTAGTTTTGATACCTCAGTGGACACATCCCCCGACCGCCATCGCTTGCTCGCCCTCTGAGATCCCCCGCCTCCACCGCCTTGCAGGCTCACCGCCTACTTTCATTTCTTTCTTCCTTCCTTGCGTTTCAGGAGGGGGTGCGGGAATGAGGGTGTGTGTGGGGAGGGGGTGCGGGGTGGGGACGGAGGGGAGCGTCCTAAGGGTCGATTTAGTGTCACGCCTCTTTCACCGCCACCACCGAAGATGAAAGCAACGATCGGCTACATACCGCGTGTTCTCATCTAGAAGTGGGAACTTACAGATGAGAGTTCTTGCATGGGCAGAACGAGGGGGACCAGGGACGCGGAAGCCTGCTTGAGGGAGGAGGGGTGGAAGGAGAGACAGCTTCAGGAAAAAAACAAAACACGAATACTGTCGGACACAGCACTGACTACCCGGGTGATGAAATCATCTGCACACTGAACACCCCCGTCACAAGTTTACCTATGTCACAATCTTGCACATGTATGCTTGAACGACAAATAAAAGTTAGGGGGGAGAGAGGAGAGAGGGGGAGAGAGCGAGAGAGCGAGAGAGCGAGAGAGCGAGAGCGAGAGCGAGAGCGAGAGCGAGAGCGAGAGAGAGAGAGAGAGAGAGAGAGAGAGAGAGAGAGAGAGAGAGAGACAAGTACAACCAAACACCACCTCCTTGACCTGAGTCAGGGGGTTTCTGGCCTTTTGGGAGAACGTTCAGCGACAATGCAGTATTTGGGCCGGTTCTTTTTCTTCTTCTTCTTCTTCTTTTCTTTCTTTTTTTTGGACTGAGTCTCTCTCGCTCTGTCACCCAGGCTGCGGTGCAGTGGCGCTCTCTCGGCTCACTGGAACCTCTGCTTCCCGGGCTCCAGTGATTCTTCTTCGGTAGCTGGGATTACAGGCACGCACCAGGATGGCCGGCTCATATTCTTATTTTTAGTAGAGAGGGGGTTTCTCCACGTTGGCCACGCTGGTATCGAACTCTTGACCTCAAATGATGCGCCTTCCTGGGCCTCCCAAAGTGCTGGAAACGACAGGCCTGAGCCGCCGGGATTTCAGCCTTTGAAAGCGCGGGCCCTGCCAACTTTCGCTGCGGCCCTTACGCTCAGAAGGACGTGTCCTCTCTGCCATAGGTTGACTCCTTGAGTCCCCTAGGCCATTGCACTGTAGCCTGGGCAGCAAGAGCCAAACTCCGTCCCCCCACCTCCCCGCGCAAATAATAACTAACTAACGAACGAACGAACGAACTAAGTAAATAAAATCTCTACACGTCACCTCTAAGTGTGTGTTCCCGTGAGGAGTGATTTCTAAGAAGTGGCACTGTACACTGAACGCAGTGGCTCCCGAGGTCAGGAGTTCGAGACCAGCCCGGCCAACGTGGTGAAACCCCGTCTCTACTGAAAACACGAAATTGAGTCAGGTGCCGTGGGGCCGGCACCTGTCATCCCAGCTACTCGGGAGGCTGAGGCGGAAGAATTGCTTGAACCTGGCAGGCGGAGGTTGCAGTGACCCAAGATCGCACCACTGCACTACGGCCTGGGCGACAGAGTGAGACCCGGTCTCCAGATAAATACATAAATACATACCTACGTACGTACGTACATGCATACATACATACATACATACGTACATACAGATATACAAGACAGAAAACAAGAAAAGAAAAGAAAAGAAAGAGAAAATGAAAGAAAAGGCACTGTATCGCTACTGGGCTAGGACCGTCTCTCTGTCTGTTTCTCTCTGTTCGTCTCTGTCTTTCTCTCTGTGTCTCTTTCTCTGTCGGTCTGCCTGCCTGTCTGTCTGTCTGTCTGTCTGTCTCTTTCTTTCTGTCTGTCTCTGTTTCTGTCTTTGTCTCTCTCTCTCCCTCTCTGCCTGTCTCACTGTGTCTGTCTTCTGTCTTACTCTCTTTCTCTCCCCGTCTGTCTCTCTCTCTCTCCCTCCCTGTCTGTTTCTCTCTCTCTCTTTCTGTCTGTTTCTGTCTCTCTCTGTCTGTCTATGTCTTTCTCTGTCTGTCTGCCTGCCTCTCTCTTTCTTTTTCTGTGTCTCTCTGTCGGTCTCTCTCTCTCTCTCTCTCTCTCTCTCTCTCTCTCTCTGTGCCTATCTTCTGTCTTACTCTCTCTTTCTCTGCCTGTCTGTCTGTCTCTCTCTGTCTCTCCCTCCCTGTCCGTTTCTCTCTCTCTCTCTCCCCCTCTCCCTGTCTGTTTCTCTCCGTCTCTCTCTCTTTCTGTCTGTTTCTCACTGTCTCTCTCTGTCCATCTCTGTCTTTCTATGTCTGTCTCTTTCTCTGTCAGTCTGTCAGACACCCCCGTGCCGGGTAGGGCCCTGCCCCTTCCACGAAAGTGAGAAGCGCGTGCTTCGGTGCTTAGAGAGGCCGAGAGAAATCTAGACAGGCGGGCCTTGCTGGGCTTCCCCACTCGGTGTATGATTTCGGGAGGTCGAGGCCGGGTCCCCGCTTGGATGCGAGGGGCATTTTCAGACTTTTCTCTCGGTCACGTGTGGCGTCCGTACTTCTCCTATTTCCCTGATAAGCTCCTCGACTTAAACATAAACGGCGTCCTAAGGGTCGATTTAGTGTCATGCCTCTTTCACCGCCACCAGCGAAGATGAAAGCAAAGATCGGCTGAATACCGCGCGTTCTCATCTACAAGTGGGAACTTACAGATGAGAGTTCTTGCATGGGCAGAACGAGGGGGACCAGGGACGCGGAAGCCTGCTTGAGGGAGGAGGGGTGGAAGGAGAGACAGCTTCAGGAAAAAAACAAAACACGAATACTCTTGGACACAGCACTGACTACCCGGGTGACGAAATCATCTGCACACTGAACACCCCCGTCACAAGTTTACCTATGTCACAATCTTGCTCATGTATGCTTGAACGACAAATAAAAGTTCGGGGGGAGAAGAGAGGAGAGAGAGAGAGAGAGACGGAGAGAGAGAGAGGCGGGGAGAGAGAGAGGGGCGGGGAGAGAGAGAGAGACAGAGACAGAGACAGAGACAGAGAGAGAGAGAGAGAGAGAGAGAGAGAGAGAGAGAGAAGTAAAACCAAACACCACCTCCTTGACCTGAGTCAGGGGGTTTCTGGCCTTTTGGGAGAACGTTCAGCGACAATGCAGTATTTGGGCCCGTTCTTTTTTTTTCTTCTTCTTCTTTTCTTTCTTTTTTTTGGACTGAGTCTCTCTCGCTCTGTCACCCAGGCTGCGGTGCAGTGGCGCTCTCTCGGCTCACTGAAACCTCTGCTTCCCGGGTTCCAGTGATTCTTCTTCGGTAGCTGGGATTACAGGCGCGCACCATGACGGCCGGCTCATAGTTCTATTTTTAGTAGAGATGGGGTTTCTCCACGTTGGCCACGCTGGTCTCGAACTCCTGACCTCAAATGATCCGCCTTCCTGGGCCTCCCACACTGCTGGGACGACAGGCCTGAGCCGCCGGGATTTCAGCCTTTAAAAG
>NC_073266.2:1627500-1642500 GCF_029289425.2 Pan paniscus | reverse complement strand
ATGTTTCTCTCTGTCTCTGTCTCTCTCTCTCTTTCTGTGTCTCTCTCTCCGTCTCTGTCTTTCTCTGTCTGTCTGTCTCTCTCTTTCTTTCTCTCTGTCTCTCTCTGCCTGTCTCTGTCACTCTGTCTGTCTTCTGTCTTACTCTCTCTCTGCCTGCCTGTCTCTCTCACTCTCTCTCTCTGCGTGTCTCTCTCTCTCTTTCTTTCTCTCTGTCTCTCTCTGCCTGTCTGTCTCACTCTGTCTGTCTTCTGTCTTACTCTCTCTCCGCCTGCCTGTCTCTCTCACTCTCTCTCTGCGTGTCTCTCTCTCTCTCTTTCTGTCTGTTTCTCTCTGTCTCTCTCTGTCCGTGTCTGTCTTTCTTTGTCTTTCCTTCTCTCTGTCTCTGTCTCTCTCATTGTGTCTGTCTTCTGTCTTAGTCTCTCTGTCTCTCTCCCTGTCTGTCTGTTTGTCTCTCTCTCTCTCTCTGTCTTTGTCTTTCTTTCTCTCTGTCTCTGTCTCTCTGTCTCTCTCTCTGTGTGTCTGTCTTCTGTCTTACTGTCTTTCTCTGCCTGTCTGTCTGTCTCTCTCTGTCTCTCTCTCTCTCTGTCTCTCTCTCTCTCTCTCTCTCTCTCTCTCTCTCTCTCTCTCTCCCCCCTGTCGGCTGTTTCTCTGTCTCTGTCTGTGTCTCTCTTTCTGTCTGTTTCTCTCTGTCTTTCTCTCTCTGTGTCTTTCTCTCTGTCTCTCTGTCTGTCTCTGTCTCTGTCTCTCTCTCTCTCTGTGTGTGTGGGGGGGGGTGTGGGGGGGTGTGTGTGTCTGCCTTCTGTCTTACTCTTTCTCTGCCTGTCTGTCTGCCTGTCTGTTTGTCTCTCTCTCTCTGCCTGTCTCTCTCCCTTCCTGTCTCTGTTTCTCTCTCTTTCTGTTTCTCTCTGTCTCTGACCATCTGTGTCTTTCTCCGTCTGTCTCTTTATCTGTCTCTCTCTCTCTCTTTTTCTGTCTTTCCCTCTTTGTGTATCGTTGTCTCTCTCTGTCTGTCTCTGTCTCTGTCTCTCTGTCTCTGTCTCTCTGTCTCTCTGTCTCTCTCTCTCTCTGTCTGTCTGTCTGTCTCGGTCTCTGGCTCTGGCTCTCGCTATCTCCCGCCCTCTCTTTTTTTTGCAAAATAAGCTCAAGTACATCTAATCTAATCCCTCACCAAGGCCCGAATTCTTAACTTCTGACATCCCAGATTTGATCTCCCTACAGAATGCTGTACAGAACTGGCGAGTTGATTTCTGGACTTGGATACCTCATAGAAACTACATAGGAATAAAGATCCAATCCTAAAATCTGGTGTGGCTTCTCCCTCGACTGTCTCGAAAAATCGTACCTCTGTTCCCCTAGGATGCCGGAAGAGTTTTCTCAATGTGCATCTGCCCGTGTCCTAAGTGATCTGTGACCGAGCCCTGTCCGTTCTGTCTCCAATATGTATGTGCAAACACTTCTCTCCATTTCCACAACTACCCACGGCCCCTTGTGGAACCACTGGCTCTTCGAAAAAAATCCCAGAAGTGGTTTTGGCTTTTTGGCTAGGAGGCCTAAGCCTGCTGAGAACTTTCCTGCCCAGGATCCTGTGTGAACAAAAGTGCCTCTGCTGGGAGCTGGGATCGTCGGGACCATGCTTGCTAGCGCTGGATGAGTCTCTGGAAGGACGCACGGGACTCCGCAAAGCTGACCTGTCCCACCGAGGTCAAATGGATACCTCTGCATTGGCCCGAGGCCTCCAAAGTACATCACCGTCACCAACCGTCACCGTCAGCATCCTTGTGAGCCTGCCCAAGACCCCGCCTCCGGGGAGACTCTTGGGAGCCCGGCCTTCATCGGCTAAAGTCCAAAGGGATGGTGACTTCCACCCACAAGGTCCCCACTGAACGGCGAAGATGTGGAGCGTAGGTCAGAGAGGGGACCAGGAGGGGAGACGTCCTGACCGGCGATGAGTTCCCTAGGCTCTGGCCACCCCACCCACGCCCCACGTCCCACGTCCCGGGCACCCGCGGGACACCGCCGCTTGATCCCCTCCTCTGTCCACAGCCGGCCCCACCCCACCACGCAACCCACGCACACACGCTGGAGGTTCCAAAAGCACACGGTGTGAATAGAGCCTGACGGAGCGAGAGCCCATTTCACGAGGTGGGAGGGGTGGGGGTGGGGTGGGTTGGGGGTTGTGGGGTCTGTGGAGAGCCCGATTCTCCCTCTTGGGTGGCTACAGGCTAGAAATGAATATCGCTTCTTGGGCGGAGGGGCTTCCTTAGGCCATCACCGCTTGCGGGACTACCTCTCAAACCCTCCCTTGAGGCCACAAAATAGATTCCACCCCACCCATCGACGTTTCCCCCCGGGTGCTGGATGTATCCTGTCAAGAGACCTGAGCCTGACACCATCGAATTAAACACCTTTACTGGCTTGGTGGGTTTGTTTGTTTCTGAGATGGAGTCTTGCTCTGTCCCCCAGGCTGGAGTGCAGCGGCGTGATCTCAGCTCACTGGAACCTCTGCCTCCTGGGTTCAAGTGATTCTCCTGTCTCAGCGCCACCATGGCCGGCTCATTTTTTTTTTTTTTTTTTTTTTTTTTTTTTTTTTTTTTTTTTTTTTTTAGTAGACACGGGGTTTCACCCTCTTTCATTGGTTTTCACTGGAGATTCCAGATTCGAGCCACACCTCATTCTGTGCCACAGAGAGACTTCTTCTTCTTCTTCTTCTTTTTTTTTTTTTAAGTGCAACGCAACGTGTCTGCCTTATTTGAGTGGCTTCCTATATCATTATAATTGTGTTATAGATGAAGAAAAGGTATTAAACACTGTGCTAATGATAGCGAAAGTGAAGACAAAAGAAAGGCTATCCATTTTGTGGTTAGAATAAAGTTGCTCAGTATTTAGAGCTACCTAAATACGTCAGCATTTACACTCTTCCTAGTCAAAGCTGGCCGATCTGAATAATCCTCCTTTAAACACAATTTTTGATAGGGTTAAGATTTTTTTAAGAATGCGACTCCTGCAAAAGAGCTGAACAGACAATACACATTTAAAAACATCACAACACAAGGATCAACCAGACTTGGGAAAAAAATCGAAAACGACACAAGTCTTATGAAGAACTGAGTTCTTAAAATAGGACGGAGAACATAGCCATCGGAAGAGAAGGCAGTATTGGCAAGTTGATTGTTGCGTTGGTCAGCAGTAGCTGGCACTATCTTTTTGGCCATCTTTCGGGCCATGTAACTACTACAGCAAAATGAGATATGATCCATTAAACAACATATTCGCAAATCAAAAAATGTTTCCGTAATATAATGCTTCAGATTTAGAAGCAAATCAAATGATAGAACTCCACTGCTGTAATAAGTCACCCCAAAGACCACCGTATCTGACAGAATAACTACCACAGGGTTATGACTTCAGAATTATACTTTCTCTTGATATTTACTTATGTATGTATTTATTTTTTTTAATGTATTTCTCTTGAGACGGCGTCTCGCTCTGTCGCCCAGGCTGGAGTGCAATGGTGTGATCTCGGCTCACTGCAACCGCCACCTCTCCGGGTTCAAGCGATTCTCCTGCCTCAGCCTCCCGAGTAGCTGGGACTACAGGTGCCCACCACCACGCCCAGCTAATCTTCATACTTTTAATAGAGACGGGGTTTCACCGTGTTGGCCCGGATGGTCTCGATCTCTTGACCTCGTGACCCGCCCGCCTCGGCCTCCCAAAGTGCTGGGATGACAGGCGTGAGCCACGGCGCCCGGCCTTCTCTTGACGTTTAAACTATGAAGTCAGTCCAGAAAAATGCAATAAATGTCAACGGTGAGTATGCTGTTGAGGCAGAGGTAGGACCACACTTTTTCATGTCTGATTCAGTTGATCACAATAGGACCTAGGTAGTAATTTCCTATGTGCCCACTTATACACGAGTACAAAAGAGTAAAACAGAGAGACCGCTACATTAAAGGGCACGTGAAGTTCTTCATAGTAACTCCGTAAACTGGAACACTGTCAAAAAGCAGCAGCTCGTGAGTTGTTTCCATCTATTTTTCTATTCTCCAATAAGTGAACTATGCTATTCCTTTCCAATCTCCCAAGCGCTCCTTGTCCCCATCACCACTTCGGTGCTCGAAGAAAAAGTCACAAATCCAGTCACACAACTAAAGAAACACATACACGAACCAAAGACAACTACAGCGTCTGCAAAAGTTTGCTAGAAGACTGAAACTGTTGAGTATAAGGATCTGGTATTCTATGATCATGAGTTCATTTCAGAGTTTGTTCAAGACATACGTTTCATAAGGAAACATCTTAGTTAGAAGTTATTCAGCACTATGTACCATCCCTAAGTATTTTTAACCAAATTCGTGACAATAAAGAGCTATCTAACCAGAAAAACTAGCGAGTACCGGCGCCATCCATAGGGCTTTGTCTTTACACTTCATTACCACTTACCATGCCTTACAATGTCTGGGATTGACCCTGATAGCATTTCGAAAACAAGCTGATGCTTTGTCCAGTTCTTCAGTGAAGACAAGCTCACGCCCTAATGCACTATAGGCATAAGCATCATTTGGATCCACTTCGAGAGTTCTCTGGAAGAATTGAATCGCAATATCGTGTTCCCGTTGCAGACCGAAACAGTTCCCTGCAGCACACCAGGCCTCTGGCTGGCGAAGTTTTATCCCTGTCTGTGAAGTCTTTGGACAGAACTGAAAGAGCAACATCTTTCGGAGGATGCCAAAGTGTTGTAGAGTAGATCTCCATGCCTTCGACTCTGTAATTCTCAATCCTTCTAACCTCTGAGAATTTTCTTTCAGCTTGCGTGGACTCTGAAAGTTTAAAATAGGCCCTTCCAATTTGGCACAGTACCCAACCGGTATTGCGGTGGTGAGAAGCTAGATGGCTCAAGATACTGACAGCTTCTTTGCCGTGGTGAGAACACAAAGCTAAATAACCTTCCCCCCTTTCACGAGGAAGGCTCATCAAGCCTTCCGCTGCTGCTTTTTGTAGATTAAAAGCCTGAATCTGAGGCGCGATTGCGGCTATTTTCCCTTCTGGAGTGACGGAAGAGTCCAATGTTGTCACTTCCATGGCTATCACTTATGTTCGGTGGAGTTATTCCTCCTTTATTAGCTTTACTTTTTGTTTTTCTGTTTGGGATTTTAGGTGGAAACTTCCCTTTTAATTTTCTCCTATTCTCCTCGGTTGTGGAGCTGTCACTAGTCAAGAGTCGTGAATTTCTTCGAGGCGGTGCGTTTGGGGGAGATGCCATAGTGGGGCTCAATACCTGAGGTGTTGCCCTTGTCGGCGCACCAGAACTTTGTGTTTTTGCAAGAATTGGGGTTACCTTTCGGCTCTTTCCCCTCTGCGAGAAGACAGACTGTGTTCCGGTTTGGCCGATTCCGGCAACAGACTTTTTTGAAGGGGCTCCGGTGGATGGCACGTCAATGACAGAAGGTGTCTAATACCAGTGCAGTTTTGTCCATAGGATCCGTCTCCGGGACTTGGGGCTTCTAATGGCAAAATGCCAACACTTGGGGCTCATGGACTAACTAACTGCTGCTGGTCCTCCTAATACACTTCGACCAGTTTTTGGTTTATGTTGAACCTGTTTAGATCATATGGAAGTTCCTGTTCCCAGTGGGACAGTATCAGGTGAAAGGACGGCTGAATCGATAGAAGACACTGGGGAGTCTGTATTCAAGGAGTACTTTGAATTGGAAGATTCTCAATTCAATCCGTTTAATTCAACGGTGTCCTGGGGTGTTTCCGTAAGAACGGTCTCAGGCTGTCTGTGACATAAGCTAGGACGAGGTCCCAGTGTTTTGGCACAACACTTGGACAGGCAGTTGCTAAAGCTCTCTAGAGATGTGAATCAAAATGTTTGGTCGGGATCTGGCTTTTCCCCCCTATTTCACATCATGATTCAAAGGGACACCAGAGGAAAGGATTTCAACGAAGGCTCTTTTGGTCACATTCTGACCCTTTGGTAAGCCGATCTGTCTTGCAATATACATGTCCCAACGATGGAAGGGGAAAGCGAGCTGAATCAGCAAACTCAGGAACAATAATATCATCATGGCTTCTCTGCTTAGGAAACACTCCACCCGATAAGATTTGATCCCCTTCTGCAAGCTTGCTGAGATCAACACAACATTTCGCAAGCAGGTATTTGCATTGCGGTGTAGTACCACTGTGTCCTTTCAAGAGTCTATATGTTTTATAGGCCTTTCCTGAGCGGTAAGAAGAGGTTGCCAGTAAAAACAAGGCTTCTTCTGAGTGTACTTCTGCATAGAGGCGTTCTGCGAGGAAAACCGCATCTCGGTAGGCATAGTGGCTTAGTGCTTGCCATATAGCAGCCTGGACGGGTCCCTGCAGCACCGCCATCCTCGAGGCTCAGGCCCACTTTCTGCAGTGCCTCAGGCACCGCCCCCCCCCCACCCCCCCCCCCACCCCCATAGCGGCTCCGGCCCGGCCAGCCCCGGCTCATTTAAAGTCACCAGCGACCGTTACCGACCGTTACCGTGGGATGGGGGAGTCCGAGCCAGAATGACTTCTTTATCCTGCCGACTCTGGAAAGCCCGGCCCCTTGTGATCCATTGCAAACCGAGAGTCACCTCGTGTTTAGAACACGGATCCACTCCCAAGTTCAGTGGGGGGATGTGAGGGATGTGGCAGGTAGGACGAAGGACTCTCTTCCTTCTGATTCGGTCTGCACAGTGGGGCCTAGGGCTGGAGCTCTCTCTGTGCGGACCGCTGACTCCCTCTACCTTGGGTTCCATCGGCCCCACCCTGGAACGCGGGCCTTGGCAGATTCTGGCCCTTCCTGGCCCTTCAGTCGCTGTCAGAAACCCCATCTCGTGCTCGGATGCCCCGAGTGACTGTGGCTCGCACCTCTCCGGAAACATTGGAAATCTCTCCTCTACGCGCGGCCACCTGAAACCACAGGAGCTCGGGACACACGTGCTTTCGGGAGAGAATGCTGAGAGTCTCTTGCCGACTCTCTCTTGACTTGAGTTCTTCGTGGGTGCGTGGTTAAGACGCAGTGAGACCAGATGTATTAACTCAGGCCGGGTGCTGGTGGCTCGCGCCTGTAACCCCAGCACTTTGGGAGGCCGAGGCCGTAGGATCCCTCGAGGAATCGCCTAACCCTGGGGAGGTTGAGGCTGCAGTGAGTGAGCCATAATTGTGTCACTGCGCTCCAGTCTGGGCGAAAGACAGAATGAGGCCCTGCCACAGGCAGGCAGGCAGGCAGGCAGGCAGGCAGGCAGGCAGGCAGGCAGGCAGGCGGGCGGGCGGGCAGGCAGGCAGGCAGAAAGACAACAGCTGTATTATGTTCTTGTCAGGGTAGGAAGCAAAAATAACAGAATACAGCCCTTATTTTTTTTTTCCCCTTCGGACGGAGTTTCACTCTTGGTGCCCACGCTGGAGTGCAGTGGCACCATCTCGGCTCACCGCAACCTCCACCTCTCGCGTTCAAACGATTCTCCTGCCTCAGCCTCCTGAGTAGCTGGGATTACAGGCAGGGGCCACCACACCCGGCTGATTTTGTATTGTTAGTAGAGACGGCATTTCTCCATGTGGGTCAGGCTGGTCTCGAACTGGCGACCCCAGTGGATCTGCCCGCCTCGGCCTCCCAAAGTGCTGGGGTGACAGGCGTGAGCCATCGTCACCGGCCGGCTACGTTTTTTTTTTTTTTTTTTTTTTTTTTAATTATTTTACTTTTTTTTAGTTTTCAATTTTAATCTATTTATTTACTTATTTACATTTATTTATTTATTTATGTATTTACTTATTTATTTATTTTCGAGACAGACTCTCGCTCTGTTGCCCAGACTGGAGTGCAGCGGCGCGATTTCGGCTCACTGCAAGCTCTGCCTCCCGGGTTCACGCCATTCTCCTGCCTCAGCCTCCCAAGTAGCCGGGACTACAGGCGCCCACCACTGTGCCTGGCTGACTTTTTGTATTTTGAGTAGAGATGGGGTTTCACTGTGGTAGCCAGGATGGTCTCGATCTCCTGACCCTGTGATCCGTCCACCTCGGCCTCCCAAAGTGCTGGGATGACAGGCGTGAGCCACCGCCCCCGGCCTATTTATCTATTTATTAACTTTGAGTCCAGGTTATGAAACCAGTTAGTTTTTGTAATTTTTTTTTTTTTTTTTTTTTTTTTTGAGACGAGGTTTCACCGTGTTGCCAAGGCTTGGGCCGAGGGATCCACCGGCCCTCGGCCTCCCAAAAGTGCGGGGATGACAGGCGCGAGCCTACGGCGCCCGGACCCCCCCTTCCCCCCTCCCCCGCTTGTCTTCCCGACAGACAGTTTCACGGCAGAGCGTTTGGCTGGCGTGCTTAAATTCATTCTAAATAGAAATTTGGGACGTCAGCTTCTGGCCTCACGGACTCTGAGCTGAGGAGTCCCCTGGTCTGTCTATCACAGGACCGTACACGTAAGGAGGAGAAAAATCGTAACGTTCAAAGTCAGTCATTTTGTGATACAGAAATGCACAGATTCACCCAAAACACAGAAACCAGTCTTTTAGAAATGGCCTTAGTCCTGCTGTCCGTGCCAGTGATTCTTTTCAGTTTGGACCTTGACTGAGAGAATTCCCAGTCGGTCTCTCGTCTCTGGACGGAAGTTCCAGATGATCCGATGGGTGGGGGACTTAGGCTGCGTCCCCCCAGGAGCCCTGGTCGATTAGTTGTGGGGATCGCTTTGGAGGGCGCGGTGACCCACTGTGCTGTGGGAGCCTCCATCCTTCCCCCCACCCCGTCCCCAGGGGATCCCAATTCATTCCGGGCTGACACTCTCACTGGCAGACGTCGGGCATCACCTAGCGGTCACTGTGACTCTGAAAACAGA
Organism: Pan paniscus; assembly: GCF_029289425.2. Classification (NCBI taxonomy): domain Eukaryota; kingdom Metazoa; phylum Chordata; class Mammalia; order Primates; family Hominidae; genus Pan; species Pan paniscus. The sequence goes on along the minus strand of NC_073266.2, from coordinate 1,633,655 downwards.
GGCCTCACAGAGGAAGGGAGCACCAGGCCGCCTGCGCACAGCCTGGGGCAACTGTGTCTTCTCCACCGCCCCCGCCCCCACCTCCATGTTCCTCCCTCCTTTGTTGCCTAGGAAACCGCCACTTTGACGACTGGGTCTGATTGACCTTTGATCAGGCAAAAACGAACAAACAAATACATAAATAAAATAACACAAAAGTAACTAACTAAATAAAATAAGTCAATACAATCCATTGCAATGCAATAAAATACCATACGATACGATCGGATAGGATAGGATAGGATACGATACGATACGATACGATACGATACAATACAATACAATACAATACAATACAATACAATACAATAGGCCAGGCGCGGTGGCTCATGCCTGTCATCCCATCACTTTGGGAGGCCGAGGTGGACGCATCACCTGAAGTCGGGAGTTGGAGACAAGCCCGACCAACATGGAGAAATCCCGTCTCAATTGAAAATACAAAACTAGCCGGGCGCGGTGGCACATGCCTATAATCCCAGCTGCTAGGAAGGCTGAGGCAGGAGAATCGCTTGAACCTGGGAAGCGGAGGGTGCGGTGAGCCGAGATTGCGCCATCGCACTCCAGTCTGAGCAAAAAGAGCGAAACTCCGTCTCAAAAATAAATAAATAAATACATACATACATAAATACATAAATTAAAATAAATAAATACAATACAATAAAATAAATGGGCCCTGCGCGGTGGCTCAAGCCTGTCACCCCCTCACTTTGGGAGGCCAAGGCCGGTGGATCAAGAGGCGGTCAGACCAACAGGGCCAGTATGGTGAAACCCCGTCTCTACTCACAATACACAAAATTAGCCGGGCGCCGTGCTGTGCTGTACTGTCTGTAATCCCAGCTACTCGGGAGGCCGAGCTGAGGCAGGAGAATCGCTTGAACCTGGGAGGTGGAGGTTGCAGTGAGCCGAGATCGTGCCACTGCACCCCAGCCTGGGCGACAGAGCGAGACTCCGTCTCAAAAAAATGAAAATGAAAATGAAATGCAACAAAATAATTAAAAAGTGAGTTTCCGGGGAAAAAGAAAGAACAGCAACAACAACAACAACAACAACAACAACAACAACAACAAAAAACAACCCCACCGTGACATACACGTACGTACGCCTCTCGCCTTTCGAGGCATCAAACACGTTAGGAATTATGCGTGATTTCTTTTTTTTAACTTAATTTTATTTTATTATCATGATTTATGTTTCGAGACGGAGTCTCGGAGGCCCGCCCTCCCTCCGTCCCATTCCCTGGTTGCCCAGACAACCTCAGGAGACAGACCCTGGCTGGGCCAGATTGTTCTTCTCCTCGGTCGATGGTTTCCTTGTCTTTCTTCGTGTCTTTAACCCGCGTGGACTCTTCCGCTCGGGTTTGACAGATGGCAGCTCCACTTTAGGCCTTGTTGTTGTTGGGGACTTTCCCGATTCTCCCCAGATGTAGGGAAAGCAGGTAGATTTGCCTTGCCTGGCCTTGCCTGGCCTTGCCTTTTCTTTCTTTCTTTCTTTCTTTCTTTCTTTCTTTCTTTCTTTCTTTCTTTCTTTCTTTCTTTCCTTCTTTCCTTCATTACTTTCTTTTTTTCTTCTTCTTCTTCCTTTTTTTTTTTTTTTTTTTTTGAGACAGAGTTTCACTCTTGTTGCCCAGGCTAGAGGGCAATGGCGCGATCTCGGCTCACCGCACCCTCCGCCTCCCAGGTTCAAGCGATTCTCCTGCCTCAGCCTCCTGATTAGCTGGGATTACAGGCATGGGCCACCGTGCCTGGCTGATGTTTGTACTTTTAGTAGAGACGGTGTTTTTCCATGTTGGTCAGGCTGGTCTCCAACTCCCAACCTCAGGTGGTCCGCCTGCCTTGGCCTCCCAAAGTGCTGGGATGACAGGCGTGAGCCACAGTGCCCAGCCTCTCTCTCTCTCTCTCTCTCTCTCTCGCTCGCTCGCTCGCTCGCTTGCTTGCTTTCGTGCTTTCTTGCTTTCTTGTTTTCTTTCTTTCTTTTGTTTCTTTCTTGCTTGCTTTCTTGCTTGCTTGTTTTCTTGCTTTCTTGCTTTCCTTTCTTTTTCTTTCTTGCTTTCTTGCTTGCTTGCTTTCGTGCTGTCTTGTTTTCTTGCTTGCTTGCGTGCTTGCTTGCTTTCGTGCTTTCTTGCTTTCTTGTTTTCTTGCTTTCTTTCTTTCTTTTGTTTCTTTCTTGCTTGTTTTTCTTTCTTGCTTGCTTTCTTGCCTTCTTTTCTTTCTTGCTTGCTTTCTTGCTTTCTTTTCTTTTTCTTTCTTTCTTTCTTGCTTTCTTGTTTTCTTGCTTTCTTGCTTGCTTTCGTGCTTTCTTGTTTTCTCGCTTTCTGTCTTTTGCTTCTTTCTCTCTTGCTCTCTCGCTTGCTTGCTTGCTTGCTTTCGTGCTTTCTTGTTTTCTTGCTTTCTTTCTTTCTTTTGTTTCTTTCTTGCTTGCTTTCTTGCTTTCTTGTTTTCTTGCTTTCTTGCTTTCTTTCCTGCTTTCTTTCTTGCTTTGTTTTCTTTCTAGCTTTCTTTTCTTTCTTGCTTGCTTTCTTGCTTTCTTTTCTTTTTCTTTCTTTCTTTCTTGCTTTCTTTTTTCTTGCTTTCTTGCTTTCTTTTCTCTTTCTTTCTTTCTTTCCTGCTTTTTTGCTTTCTTGCTTGCTTTCTCGCTTGCTTGCTTTCTGTCTGTCTGTCTTTCTTTCTTTCTTTCTTTCTTTCTTTCTTTCTTTCTGTTTCGTCCTTTTGAGACAGAGTTTCACTCTTGTTTCCACGGCTAGAGTGCAATGGCGCGATCTTGGCTCACCGCACCTTCCGCCTCCCGGGTTCGAGGGCTTCTCCTGCCTCAGCCTCCTGATGAGCGGGGATTACAGGGAGGCACCCCCACGCCTGGCTTGGCTGATGTTTGTGTTTTTAGTAGGCACACCGTGTCTCTCCGTGTTGGTCAGGCTGGTCTCCGACTCCCGACCTCATGTGATGCGCCCACCTCGGCCTCTCGAAGTGCTGGGATGACGGGCGTGAGCCACCGTGCCCGGCCTGTTGACTCATTTCGTTTTTTTTTTTTATTTCTTTCGTTTCCGTGTATTTACTGACATTTATTAATGTAAACATTTTTGTACATTTATATGTAAACGACAATGCGTATATCTTTGCATTTACTACTCTCGCGTCTCGTAAACACGTACCGATTGCATAGAAACATACTTCTACATAATAGACGTAGGTGTTTCTGCTATACGAATACATACACATCGCTCTATAGAGAAGCGATCGTCCACAAATACGTTTACGCTTACGTACGAAAAGTGTTGTATTTATGTTAATAAATGAACAAGTGTACGTAGTTATCTCTGTTTTCTTTCTTCCGCTCCTTTACGTTTTTCTTCCTTCCTTTCTTCCTTTCCCTCCTTCTTTAGGTTTTTCTTCCTCTCTTCCTTTCCTTCTTTCTCTCTTTCTGATCTTTTCTCCTTCGTGCTTTATTTCTCTTTCGTTCCCTGTCTCTCCTTCTTTTTTCTTTCCTCCCTGTTTCTTTTTCCCTTCTTTCCTTCGTTTCTTTCCTCATTCTTTCTCTCTTTTTCATGTTTCTTTCCTTTCCGTCTGTCTTGTAAAAATGGAGTGTTTCAAAAGTTTTCTCTGTGTATCTACGTTTTTTAAATTGTCTCTCTTTTCTCCATTTTCTTCCTCCCTCCCTCCCTCCCTGCTCCCTTCCCTCCCTCCTTCCCTTTCACCATCTGTCTCTTTTCCCCATTCCCCGCCGCTCCCCCCCCCCCCGTCTGTCTCTGCGTGGATTCCGGAAGAGCCCATGCATTTTGCCTCTCCGTGTGTCTGCAGCGACCCGCGACCGAGTCCTTGTGTGTTCTTTCTCCCTCCCTCCCTCCCTCCCTCCCTGCTTCCGAGATGCATCTCCGAACACCCACGCGCCGTGGGTTGTCTTCTGACTCTGTCGCGGTCGAGGCAGAGACGCGTTTTGGGCCCCGTGTGTGTGGGGTTGGGGCAGAGGGGCTGCGTTTTCGGCCTCGGGAAGAGCTTCTCGGCTCACGGTTTCGCTTTTGCGGTCCACGGGCCGCCCTGCCATCCGGATCTGTCTCGCTGACGTTCGCGGCGGTCGTCGGGCTCCATCTGGCGGCCGCTTTTAGATCGCGCTCTCGGCTTCCGGAGCTGCGGTGGCAGCTGCCGAGGGAGGGGACCGTCCCCGCTGTGAGCTGTGCAGAGCTCCGGAAAGCCCGCGGTCGTCAGCCCGGCTGGCCCGGTGGCGCCAGAGCTGTGGCGCGTCGCTTGTGAGTCAGAGCTCTGGCGTGCAGGTTTATGTGGGGGGGAGGCTGTCGCTGCGCTTCTGGGCCCGAGCCGGGCGTGGGGCTGCCCGGGCCGGTCGACCAGCGCGCCGCGGCTCCCGAGGCCCGAGCCGCGACCCGCGGGGACCCGCCGCGCGTGGCGCGGGAGGCTGGGGACGCCCTTCCCGGCCCGGTCGCGGGTCCGTCCGCGCTCATCCTGGCCGTCTGAGGCGGCGGCCGAATTCGTTTCCGAGTCCCCGTGGGGAGCCGGGGACCGTCCTGCCCCCGTCCCCCGGGTGCCGGGGAGCGGTCCCCGGGCCGGGCCGCGGTCCCTCTGCCGCGATCCTTTCTGGCGAGTCCCCGTGCGGAGTCGGAGAGCGCTCCCTGAGCGCGCGTGCGGCCCGAGAGGTCGCGCCTGGCCGGCCTTCGGTCCCTCGTGTGTCCCGGTCGTAGGAGGGGCCGGCCGAGAATGCTTCCGGCTCCCGCTCTGGGGACACGGGCCGGCCCCCTGCGTGTGGCACGGGCGGCCGGGAGGGCGTCCCTGGCCCGGCGCTGCTCCCGCGTGTGTCCTGGGGTTGACCAGAGGGCCCCGGGCGCTCCGTGTGTGGCTGCGATGGTGGCGTTTTTGGGGACAGGTGTCCGTGTCGCGCGTTTCCTGGGCCGGCGGCGTGGTCGGTGACACGACCTCCCGGCCCCGGGGGAGGTATATCTTTCACTCCGAGTCTGCATCTTGGGCCACCGGGTTATTGCTGACACGCTGTCCTCTGGCGACCTGTCGCTGGAGAGGTTGGGACTCCGGGTGCGTGCGGGGCTCTGGCCTACCGGTGACCCGGCTAGCCGGCCGTGCTCCTGCTTGAGCCGCCCGCTGGGGCCCGCGGGCCTGCTGTCCTCCGCGCGCCCGGGCGTGTCCCGACTCCCGGTGCCGGCCCGGGTCCGGGTCTCTGACCCACCTGGGGGCGGCGGGGAAGGCGGCGAGGGCCACCCTGCCCCCGTGCGCTCTCCGCTGCGGGCGCCCGGGGCGGCCGCGACAACCCCACCCCGCTGGCTCCGTGCCGTGCGTGTCAGGCGTTCTCGTCTCCGCTGGGTTGTCCGCCGCCCCTTCCCCGGAGCAGGGCGTCGGCCGGCCGGCCGGCCGACCTCCGCTCCCGGGGGGCTCTTTCGTGATCGATGTGGTGACGTCGTGCTCTCCCGGGCCGGGTCCGAGCCGCGACGGGCGAGGGGCGGACGTTCGTGACGAACGGGACCGTTCTTCTCGCTCCGCCCCGCGGGGTCCCCTCGTCTCTCCTCTCCCCGCCTGCGGGCGGCGCGTGTGGGGGAGGCGTGTGGGGTGCGGAGCCCGGCCTGACCTCGCCGTCCCGCCCGCCGCCTTCTGCGTCGCGGGGCGGGTCGGCGGGGCCCTCTGACGCGGCAGGCACCCCTCGCTGTCGCCTCCAGTGGTTGTGGACTTGCGGGCGGCCCCCCTCCGCGGCGGTGGGGGGTGCCGTCCCGCCGGCCCGTCGTGCTGCCCTCTCGGGGGGGCGTGCGCGAGCGTCGGCTCCGCTTGGGCCTCTGCGGTGCTCCTGGAGCGCTCCGGGTTGTCCCTCAGGTGCCCGAGGCCGAGCGGTGGTGTGTCGTCCCCGCCCCCAGCGCCCCCTCCTCCGGTCGCCGCCGCGGTGTCCGCGCGTGGGTCCTGAGGGAGCTCGTCGGTGTGGGGTTCGAGGCGGTCGAGTGAGACGAGACGCGCCCCTCCCACGCGGGGAAGGGCGTCCGCCTGGTCCGGCGAGCGCACGTCCCGTGCTCCCCTCTGGCGGGTGCGCGCGGGCCGTGTGAGCGATCGCGGTGGGTTCGGGCCGGTGGCGCGTGCGCCGGCCGGCCGCCGAGGGGCTGCCGTTCTGCCTCCGACCGG
>NC_073266.2:1605000-1612500 GCF_029289425.2 Pan paniscus | reverse complement strand
TTTTTAATACGGGGACTGCGAACAGATAAAATGTTCACACGCATCTCACCGATCCGCCTTTTCGTTCTTTCTTTTTTTTTTCTCTTTAGACGGAGTTTCACTCTTGTCGCCCACGGTGGAGTACGATGGCGGATCTCGGCTCACCGCACCCTCCGCCTCCCAGGTTCAAGTGATTCTCCTGCCTCAGCCTTCCCGAGTAGCTGCGATGACAGCGATGAGCCATCGTGCCTGGCTAATTTTTCTATTCCTAGTACAGATGGGGTTTCTCCATCTTGGTTAGGCTGGTCTTCAACTTCCGACCGTTGGAGGATCTTAACTTTCTTGGTGGTGGTTGTTTTTCTTTTTCTTTTTTTCTTTTCTTTTCTTTCCTTCTCCTTCCCCCCCCAACCCCCCTTGTCGTCGTCGTCGTCCTCCTCCTCCTCCTCCTCCTCCTCCTCCTCCTCCTCCTCCTCCTCCTCTTTCATTTCTTTCAGCTGGGCTCTCCTACTTGTGTTGCTCTGTTGCTCACGCTGGTCTCAAACTCCTGGCCTTGACACTTCTCCCGTCACATCCGCCGTCTGCTTGTTGAAATGAGCATCTCTCGTAAAATGGAAAAGATGAAAGAGATAAACACGAAGACGGAAAGCACGGTGTGAACGTTTCTCTTGCCGTCTCCCGGGGTGTACCTTGGACGCGGAAACACGGAGGGAGCTTGGCTGAGTGGGTTTTCGGTGCCGAAACCTCCCGAGGGCCTCCTTCCCTCTCCCCCTTGTCCCCGCTTCTCCCCCAGCCGAGGCTCCCACCGCCGCCCTGGCATTTTCCACAGGAGAGGTATAGGGAGAGGACTGACACGCCTTCCACATCTATATCCTGCCGGACGTCTCTGGCTCGGCGTGCCCCACCGGCTACCTGCCACCTTCCAGGGAGCTCTGAGGTGGATGCGACCCCCCCCCCCAGTCACGTCCCGCTACCCTCCCCCGGCTGGCCTTTGCCGGGCGACCCCAGGGGAACCGCGTTGACGCTGCCCTCGGATCCTCAGGCGAAGACTTCCACCGGATGCCCCGGGTGGGCCGGTTGGGATGAGACTGGACCACCCCGGACCGTGCTGTTCTTGGGGGTGGGCTGACGTACGGGGTGGACTGGCGGCCCCAGCATTGTAAAGGGTGCGTGGGTATGGAAATGTCACGTAGGATGCCCTCCTTCCCTTCGGTCTGCCTTCAGCTGCCTCAGGCGTGAAGACAACTTCCCATCGGAACCTCTTCTCTTCCCTTTCTCCAGCACACAGATGAGACGCGTGAGAGGCAGAAACAGCTCAATAGATACTGCTGACCTTCATTTGTGGAATCCTCAGTCGTCTACACACAAGACAGGTGACTAGGCAGGGACACAGATCAAACACTATTTCCGGGTCCTCGTGGTGGGATTGGTGTCTCTCTCTCTCTCTCTCTCTCTCTCTCTCTCTCTCTCTCTCTCTCTCTCTCACACGCGCGCGCGCACGCACGCATGCACGCACGCACACACACACACACATTTCCATATCTAGTTCACAAAGCACACTCACTTAACCTTTTCACAGTACGCAGGCTGAGTGAAACCCACCCCACCTTCCACCCGTTGGCTGACGAAACCCCTTCTCTACAATGGATGAAAAAGATGATCTGGGCCGGGCACGCTAGCTCACGCCTGTCATTCCGGCACTTTGGGAGGCCGAGGCCGGTGGATCGCTTGGGGCCGGGAGTTGGAGACCAGGCTGGCCGACGTGGCGAAACCCCGTCTCTCTGAAAAATAGAACGATTAGCCGGGCCTGGTGGCGTGGGCTTGGAATCACGACCGCTCGGGAGACTGGGGCGGGCGAGTTGTTCCAACCGGGGAGGCCGAGGTTGCGATGGGCTGAGATCGTGCCGTGGCGATCCAGCCTGGATGACGGAGCGAGACCCCGTCTCGATACAATCATGATGTTATTATAAGATGAGTTGTGCGCGGTGATGGCCGCCTGTAGTCGCAGCTACTCGGGAGGCTGAGATGAGGAGAGGATCACTTGAGGCCCCACAGGTCGAGGCTTCGGTCGGCCGTGACCCACTGTATCCTGGGCGGTCACCGGTCAAGGAGATATGCCCCCTCCCCGTTTGCTTTTCTTTTCTTCCCTTCTCTTTTCTTCTTTTTTCTTCTCTTTTCTTTTCTTCTTTCTTTCTTTCTTTCTTTCTCTCTCTCTCTCTCTTCCCCTCTTTCTTTCCTGCCTTCCTGCCTTCCTGCCTTTCTTCTTTTCTTCTTTCCTCCTTTCCTCCCTTCCTTCTTTCCTCCCGCCTCAGCCTCCCAAAGTGCTGGGATGACTGGCGTGAGGTACCATGCCTGCTTGGCCTAAAGAGACCCTCTTGGAAAGTGAGACACAGAGAGCGCCTTCCAGTGATCTCATGGACTGATTTAGAGACGGCATCTCGCTCCGTCACCCCGGCAGTGGTGCCATCGTAACTCACTCCCTGCAGCGTGGACGCTCCTGGACTCGAGCGATCCTTCCGCCTCAGCCTCCAGAGTACAGAACCTGGGACCGCAGGCACGCGCCACTGCGCCCACACCGTTTTAAATTTTCTTTTCCTCCCCCCCCCCCCCCCCGCCCGAGACAGAGTTTCGCTCTCGTGGCCTAGACTGCAGTGCGGTGGCGCGATCTTGGCTCGCCGCAACCTCTGCCTCCCGGTTTCAAGCGATTCTCCTGCATCGGCCTCCTGAGTAGCCGGGATTGCGGGCGTGCGCTGCCACGTCTGGCTGATTTTGTATTTTTAGTGGAGACGGGGCTTCTCCATGTCGATCGGGCTGGTCTCGAACTCCCGACCTCAGGTGATCCGCCCTCCCCGGCCTCCGGAACTGCTGGGATGACAGGCGTGAGCCACCGCGCCCGGCCTTCATTTTTAAATGTTTTCCCACAGACGGGGTCTCATCATTTCGTTGCAACCCTCCTGCCCGGCGTCTCAAAGTGCTGGCGTGACGGGCGTGAGCCACTGCGCCTGGACTCCGGGGAATGATTCACGACCACGGTCGCTGTACTGATTCTTTCTTTCTTTCTTTCTTTCTTTCTTTCTTTCTTTCTTTCTTTCTTTCTTTCTGTCTTTCTGTCTGTCTGTCTGTCTGTCTGTCTTTCTTTCTTTCTTTCTTTCTTTCTTTCTTTCTTTCCTTTCTTTCCTTTCTTTCTTTTCTTTCTTTCTTTCTTTCTTTCTTATTTATTGATAAATTATTTTATGATTTATTTGTGTACTTATTTTCAGACGGAGTCTCGCTCTGGGCGGGGCGGGGCGGGGCGAGGCGAGGCACAGCGCATCGCTTTGGAAGCCGCGGCAACGCCTTTCAAAGCCCCATTCATATGCACAAAGCCCTATTCCCTTCCTGGAGTTGGAGCTGATGCCTTCCGTAGCCTTGGGTTTCTCTCCATTCGGAAGCTTTGACAGGCGCAACCCCACCCAGAGGCTGGCTGCGGCTGAGGATTAGGGGGTGTGTTGCGGCTGAAAAGTGGGTCCCCTAGTTTTGATACCTCAGTGGACACATCCCCCGACCGCCATCGCTTGCTCGCCCTCTGAGATCCCCCGCCTCCACCGCCTTGCAGGCTCACCGCCTACTTTCATTTCTTTCTTCCTTCCTTGCGTTTCAGGAGGGGGTGCGGGAATGAGGGTGTGTGTGGGGAGGGGGTGCGGGGTGGGGACGGAGGGGAGCGTCCTAAGGGTCGATTTAGTGTCACGCCTCTTTCACCGCCACCACCGAAGATGAAAGCAACGATCGGCTACATACCGCGTGTTCTCATCTAGAAGTGGGAACTTACAGATGAGAGTTCTTGCATGGGCAGAACGAGGGGGACCAGGGACGCGGAAGCCTGCTTGAGGGAGGAGGGGTGGAAGGAGAGACAGCTTCAGGAAAAAAACAAAACACGAATACTGTCGGACACAGCACTGACTACCCGGGTGATGAAATCATCTGCACACTGAACACCCCCGTCACAAGTTTACCTATGTCACAATCTTGCACATGTATGCTTGAACGACAAATAAAAGTTAGGGGGGAGAGAGGAGAGAGGGGGAGAGAGCGAGAGAGCGAGAGAGCGAGAGAGCGAGAGCGAGAGCGAGAGCGAGAGCGAGAGCGAGAGAGAGAGAGAGAGAGAGAGAGAGAGAGAGAGAGAGAGAGAGAGACAAGTACAACCAAACACCACCTCCTTGACCTGAGTCAGGGGGTTTCTGGCCTTTTGGGAGAACGTTCAGCGACAATGCAGTATTTGGGCCGGTTCTTTTTCTTCTTCTTCTTCTTCTTTTCTTTCTTTTTTTTGGACTGAGTCTCTCTCGCTCTGTCACCCAGGCTGCGGTGCAGTGGCGCTCTCTCGGCTCACTGGAACCTCTGCTTCCCGGGCTCCAGTGATTCTTCTTCGGTAGCTGGGATTACAGGCACGCACCAGGATGGCCGGCTCATATTCTTATTTTTAGTAGAGAGGGGGTTTCTCCACGTTGGCCACGCTGGTATCGAACTCTTGACCTCAAATGATGCGCCTTCCTGGGCCTCCCAAAGTGCTGGAAACGACAGGCCTGAGCCGCCGGGATTTCAGCCTTTGAAAGCGCGGGCCCTGCCAACTTTCGCTGCGGCCCTTACGCTCAGAAGGACGTGTCCTCTCTGCCATAGGTTGACTCCTTGAGTCCCCTAGGCCATTGCACTGTAGCCTGGGCAGCAAGAGCCAAACTCCGTCCCCCCACCTCCCCGCGCAAATAATAACTAACTAACGAACGAACGAACGAACTAAGTAAATAAAATCTCTACACGTCACCTCTAAGTGTGTGTTCCCGTGAGGAGTGATTTCTAAGAAGTGGCACTGTACACTGAACGCAGTGGCTCCCGAGGTCAGGAGTTCGAGACCAGCCCGGCCAACGTGGTGAAACCCCGTCTCTACTGAAAACACGAAATTGAGTCAGGTGCCGTGGGGCCGGCACCTGTCATCCCAGCTACTCGGGAGGCTGAGGCGGAAGAATTGCTTGAACCTGGCAGGCGGAGGTTGCAGTGACCCAAGATCGCACCACTGCACTACGGCCTGGGCGACAGAGTGAGACCCGGTCTCCAGATAAATACATAAATACATACCTACGTACGTACGTACATGCATACATACATACATACATACGTACATACAGATATACAAGACAGAAAACAAGAAAAGAAAAGAAAAGAAAGAGAAAATGAAAGAAAAGGCACTGTATCGCTACTGGGCTAGGACCGTCTCTCTGTCTGTTTCTCTCTGTTCGTCTCTGTCTTTCTCTCTGTGTCTCTTTCTCTGTCGGTCTGCCTGCCTGTCTGTCTGTCTGTCTGTCTGTCTCTTTCTTTCTGTCTGTCTCTGTTTCTGTCTTTGTCTCTCTCTCTCCCTCTCTGCCTGTCTCACTGTGTCTGTCTTCTGTCTTACTCTCTTTCTCTCCCCGTCTGTCTCTCTCTCTCTCCCTCCCTGTCTGTTTCTCTCTCTCTCTTTCTGTCTGTTTCTGTCTCTCTCTGTCTGTCTATGTCTTTCTCTGTCTGTCTGCCTGCCTCTCTCTTTCTTTTTCTGTGTCTCTCTGTCGGTCTCTCTCTCTCTCTCTCTCTCTCTCTCTCTCTCTCTGTGCCTATCTTCTGTCTTACTCTCTCTTTCTCTGCCTGTCTGTCTGTCTCTCTCTGTCTCTCCCTCCCTGTCCGTTTCTCTCTCTCTCTCTCCCCCTCTCCCTGTCTGTTTCTCTCCGTCTCTCTCTCTTTCTGTCTGTTTCTCACTGTCTCTCTCTGTCCATCTCTGTCTTTCTATGTCTGTCTCTTTCTCTGTCAGTCTGTCAGACACCCCCGTGCCGGGTAGGGCCCTGCCCCTTCCACGAAAGTGAGAAGCGCGTGCTTCGGTGCTTAGAGAGGCCGAGAGAAATCTAGACAGGCGGGCCTTGCTGGGCTTCCCCACTCGGTGTATGATTTCGGGAGGTCGAGGCCGGGTCCCCGCTTGGATGCGAGGGGCATTTTCAGACTTTTCTCTCGGTCACGTGTGGCGTCCGTACTTCTCCTATTTCCCTGATAAGCTCCTCGACTTAAACATAAACGGCGTCCTAAGGGTCGATTTAGTGTCATGCCTCTTTCACCGCCACCAGCGAAGATGAAAGCAAAGATCGGCTGAATACCGCGCGTTCTCATCTACAAGTGGGAACTTACAGATGAGAGTTCTTGCATGGGCAGAACGAGGGGGACCAGGGACGCGGAAGCCTGCTTGAGGGAGGAGGGGTGGAAGGAGAGACAGCTTCAGGAAAAAAACAAAACACGAATACTCTTGGACACAGCACTGACTACCCGGGTGACGAAATCATCTGCACACTGAACACCCCCGTCACAAGTTTACCTATGTCACAATCTTGCTCATGTATGCTTGAACGACAAATAAAAGTTCGGGGGGAGAAGAGAGGAGAGAGAGAGAGAGAGACGGAGAGAGAGAGAGGCGGGGAGAGAGAGAGGGGCGGGGAGAGAGAGAGAGACAGAGACAGAGACAGAGACAGAGAGAGAGAGAGAGAGAGAGAGAGAGAGAGAGAGAGAAGTAAAACCAAACACCACCTCCTTGACCTGAGTCAGGGGGTTTCTGGCCTTTTGGGAGAACGTTCAGCGACAATGCAGTATTTGGGCCCGTTCTTTTTTTTTCTTCTTCTTCTTTTCTTTCTTTTTTTTGGACTGAGTCTCTCTCGCTCTGTCACCCAGGCTGCGGTGCAGTGGCGCTCTCTCGGCTCACTGAAACCTCTGCTTCCCGGGTTCCAGTGATTCTTCTTCGGTAGCTGGGATTACAGGCGCGCACCATGACGGCCGGCTCATAGTTCTATTTTTAGTAGAGATGGGGTTTCTCCACGTTGGCCACGCTGGTCTCGAACTCCTGACCTCAAATGATCCGCCTTCCTGGGCCTCCCACACTGCTGGGACGACAGGCCTGAGCCGCCGGGATTTCAGCCTTTAAAAGCACGGGCCCTGCCAACTTTCGCTGCGGCCCTTACGCTCAGAAGGACGTGTCCTCTCTGCCATAGGTTGACTCCTTGAGTCCCCTAGGCCATTGCACTGTAGCCTGGGCAGCAAGAGCCAAACTCCGTCCCCCCACCTCCCCGTGCAAAAAATAACTAACTAACTAACAACTAACTAAAATCTCTGCACGTCACCCATAAGTGTGTGTTCCCATGAGTGATTTCTAAGAAATGGCACTCTACACTGAATGCAGTGGCTCACGTCTGTCATCCCGAGGTCAGGAGTTCGAGGCCAGCCTGGCCAACGTGGTGAAACCCCGTCTCTACTGAAAATACGAAACTGAGTCAGGCGCCGTGGGGCAGGCACCTGTAACCCCAGCTACTCGGGAGGCTGAGACGGAAGAATTGCTTGAACCTGGCAGGCGGAGGTTGCAGTGACCCAAGATCGCGCCACTGCACTACAGCCTGGGAGACAGAGTGAGACCCGGTCTCCGGATACATACATACATACATACATACATACATACATACATACATACATACATACAAGAAAGACAAAAAG
>NC_073266.2:1585000-1602500 GCF_029289425.2 Pan paniscus | reverse complement strand
AATCTAGACAGGCGGGCCTTGCTGGGCTTCCCCACTCGGTGTATGATTTCGGGAGGTCGAGGCCGGGTCCCCGCTTGGATGCGAGGGGCATTTTCAGACTTTTCTCTCGGTCACGTGTGGCGTCCGTACTTCTCCTATTTCCCTGATAAGCTCCTCGACTTAAACATAAACTGTTAAGGCCGGACGCAACACGGCGAAACCCCGTCTCTACTAAAAATACAAAGCTGAGTCGGGAGCGGTGGGGCAGGCCCCTGGAATGCCAGCTCCTCGGGAGGCTGAGGCGGGAGAGTCGCTTGAACCTGGGAGGCGGAGGCTTGCAGGGAGCCGAGATCGCGCCACTGCACTACGGCCCAGGCTGTAGAGTGAGTGAGACTCGGTCTCTAAATAAATAAGGAAATTCATTAATTCATTAATTCTTTTCCCTGCTGACGGACATTTGCAGGCAGGCATCGGTTGTCTTCTGGCATCACCTAGCGGCCACTGTTATTGAAAGTCGACGTGACACGGAGGGAGGTCTCGCCGACTTCACCGAGCCTGGGGCAACGGGTTTCTCTCTCTCCCTTCTGGAGGCCCCTCCCTCTCTCCCTCGTTGCCTAGGGAACCTCCGCCCTGGAGGGGGCCCTATTGTTCTTTGATCGGCGCTTTAGTTTTCTTTGTGTTTTTGGCGCCTAGACTCTTCTACTTGGGCTTTGGGAAGGGTCAGTTTAATTTTCAAGTTGCCCCCCGGCTTCCCCCCACTACCCACGTCCCTTCACCTTAATTTAGTGAGTCGGTTAGGTGGGTTTCCCCCAAACCCCCCGCCCCCCCACCCCCCCGCCTCCCAACACCCTGCTTGGAAACCTTCCAGAGCCACCCCGGTGTGCCTCCGTCTTCTCTCCCCTTCCCCCACCCCTTGCCGGCGATCTCATTCTTGCCAGGCTGACATTTGCATCGGTGGGCGTCAGGCCTCACTCAGGGGCCACCGTTTTTGAAGATGGGGGCGGCACGGTCCCACTTCCCCAGAGGCAGCTTGGGCCGATGGCATAGCCCTTGACCCGCGTGGGCAAGCGGGCGGGTCTGCAGTTGTGAGGCTTTTCCCCCCGCTGCTTCCCGCCTCAGGCCTCCCTCCCTAGGAAAGCTTCACCCTGGCTGGGTCTCGGTCACCTTTCATCGTGATGTTTTAGTTTCTCCGCCCTCCGGCCAGCAGAGTTTCACAATGCGAAGGGCGCCACGGCTCTAGTCTGGGCCTTCTTAGTACTTGCCCAAAATAGAAACGCTTTCTGAAAACTAATAACTTGGCTCACTTAAGAATTCCAGGGACGGTGCCTTGGCCCGTGTTTGTTGGCTTGTTTTGTTTTGTTTTGTTTTGTTCGTGTTTTTCCTTTCTCGTATGTCTTTCTTTTCAGGTGAAGTAGAAATCCCCAGTTTTCAGGAAGACGTCTATTTCCCCCAAGACACGTTAGCTGCTGTTTTTTCCTGTTGTTAACTAGCGCTTTTGTGAATCTCTCAACGTGCAGTGAGAGCCGGTTGATGTTTACTATATACTTCATCATGACATCTTATTTTCTAGAAATCCGTAGGCGAATGCTGCTGCTGCTCTTGTTGCTGTTGTTGTTGCTGTCGTTGTTGTTGTCGTTGCTGTTGTCGTTGTCGTTGTTGTTGTTGTTGTTGTCGTTGTTTTCAAAGTATACCCCGGCCACCGTTTATGTGATCAAAAGCATTATAAAATATGTGTCTCTCTGTCTGTCTCTCTGTCTGTCTCTGTCTCTCTCTTTCTCTGTCTGTCTTCTCTCTCTCTCTCTCTCTGTGTCTCTCTCTCTCTGCCTGTCTGTTTCTCTCTGTCTCTCTCTCTCTGCCTGTCTCTCTCACTGTGTCTGTCTTCTGTCTTACTCCCTTTCTCTGCCTGTCTGCCTGTCTGTCTGTCGGTCTCTCTCTCTCTCTCTCTCTCTCCCCCTGTCTGTATGTTTCTCTCTGTCTCTGTCTCTCTCTCTCTTTCTGTGTCTCTCTCTCCGTCTCTGTCTTTCTCTGTCTGTCTGTCTCTCTCTTTCTTTCTCTCTGTCTCTCTCTGCCTGTCTCTGTCACTCTGTCTGTCTTCTGTCTTACTCTCTCTCTGCCTGCCTGTCTCTCTCACTCTCTCTCTCTGCGTGTCTCTCTCTCTCTTTCTTTCTCTCTGTCTCTCTCTGCCTGTCTGTCTCACTCTGTCTGTCTTCTGTCTTACTCTCTCTCCGCCTGCCTGTCTCTCTCACTCTCTCTCTGCGTGTCTCTCTCTCTCTCTTTCTGTCTGTTTCTCTCTGTCTCTCTCTGTCCGTGTCTGTCTTTCTTTGTCTTTCCTTCTCTCTGTCTCTGTCTCTCTCATTGTGTCTGTCTTCTGTCTTAGTCTCTCTGTCTCTCTCCCTGTCTGTCTGTTTGTCTCTCTCTCTCTCTCTGTCTTTGTCTTTCTTTCTCTCTGTCTCTGTCTCTCTGTCTCTCTCTCTGTGTGTCTGTCTTCTGTCTTACTGTCTTTCTCTGCCTGTCTGTCTGTCTCTCTCTGTCTCTCTCTCTCTCTGTCTCTCTCTCTCTCTCTCTCTCTCTCTCTCTCTCTCTCTCTCTCCCCCCTGTCGGCTGTTTCTCTGTCTCTGTCTGTGTCTCTCTTTCTGTCTGTTTCTCTCTGTCTTTCTCTCTCTGTGTCTTTCTCTCTGTCTCTCTGTCTGTCTCTGTCTCTGTCTCTCTCTCTCTCTGTGTGTGTGGGGGGGGGTGTGGGGGGGTGTGTGTGTCTGCCTTCTGTCTTACTCTTTCTCTGCCTGTCTGTCTGCCTGTCTGTTTGTCTCTCTCTCTCTGCCTGTCTCTCTCCCTTCCTGTCTCTGTTTCTCTCTCTTTCTGTTTCTCTCTGTCTCTGACCATCTGTGTCTTTCTCCGTCTGTCTCTTTATCTGTCTCTCTCTCTCTCTTTTTCTGTCTTTCCCTCTTTGTGTATCGTTGTCTCTCTCTGTCTGTCTCTGTCTCTGTCTCTCTGTCTCTGTCTCTCTGTCTCTCTGTCTCTCTCTCTCTCTGTCTGTCTGTCTGTCTCGGTCTCTGGCTCTGGCTCTCGCTATCTCCCGCCCTCTCTTTTTTTTGCAAAATAAGCTCAAGTACATCTAATCTAATCCCTCACCAAGGCCCGAATTCTTAACTTCTGACATCCCAGATTTGATCTCCCTACAGAATGCTGTACAGAACTGGCGAGTTGATTTCTGGACTTGGATACCTCATAGAAACTACATAGGAATAAAGATCCAATCCTAAAATCTGGTGTGGCTTCTCCCTCGACTGTCTCGAAAAATCGTACCTCTGTTCCCCTAGGATGCCGGAAGAGTTTTCTCAATGTGCATCTGCCCGTGTCCTAAGTGATCTGTGACCGAGCCCTGTCCGTTCTGTCTCCAATATGTATGTGCAAACACTTCTCTCCATTTCCACAACTACCCACGGCCCCTTGTGGAACCACTGGCTCTTCGAAAAAAATCCCAGAAGTGGTTTTGGCTTTTTGGCTAGGAGGCCTAAGCCTGCTGAGAACTTTCCTGCCCAGGATCCTGTGTGAACAAAAGTGCCTCTGCTGGGAGCTGGGATCGTCGGGACCATGCTTGCTAGCGCTGGATGAGTCTCTGGAAGGACGCACGGGACTCCGCAAAGCTGACCTGTCCCACCGAGGTCAAATGGATACCTCTGCATTGGCCCGAGGCCTCCAAAGTACATCACCGTCACCAACCGTCACCGTCAGCATCCTTGTGAGCCTGCCCAAGACCCCGCCTCCGGGGAGACTCTTGGGAGCCCGGCCTTCATCGGCTAAAGTCCAAAGGGATGGTGACTTCCACCCACAAGGTCCCCACTGAACGGCGAAGATGTGGAGCGTAGGTCAGAGAGGGGACCAGGAGGGGAGACGTCCTGACCGGCGATGAGTTCCCTAGGCTCTGGCCACCCCACCCACGCCCCACGTCCCACGTCCCGGGCACCCGCGGGACACCGCCGCTTGATCCCCTCCTCTGTCCACAGCCGGCCCCACCCCACCACGCAACCCACGCACACACGCTGGAGGTTCCAAAAGCACACGGTGTGAATAGAGCCTGACGGAGCGAGAGCCCATTTCACGAGGTGGGAGGGGTGGGGGTGGGGTGGGTTGGGGGTTGTGGGGTCTGTGGAGAGCCCGATTCTCCCTCTTGGGTGGCTACAGGCTAGAAATGAATATCGCTTCTTGGGCGGAGGGGCTTCCTTAGGCCATCACCGCTTGCGGGACTACCTCTCAAACCCTCCCTTGAGGCCACAAAATAGATTCCACCCCACCCATCGACGTTTCCCCCCGGGTGCTGGATGTATCCTGTCAAGAGACCTGAGCCTGACACCATCGAATTAAACACCTTTACTGGCTTGGTGGGTTTGTTTGTTTCTGAGATGGAGTCTTGCTCTGTCCCCCAGGCTGGAGTGCAGCGGCGTGATCTCAGCTCACTGGAACCTCTGCCTCCTGGGTTCAAGTGATTCTCCTGTCTCAGCGCCACCATGGCCGGCTCATTTTTTTTTTTTTTTTTTTTTTTTTTTTTTTTTTTTTTTTTTTTTTTTAGTAGACACGGGGTTTCACCCTCTTTCATTGGTTTTCACTGGAGATTCCAGATTCGAGCCACACCTCATTCTGTGCCACAGAGAGACTTCTTCTTCTTCTTCTTCTTTTTTTTTTTTTAAGTGCAACGCAACGTGTCTGCCTTATTTGAGTGGCTTCCTATATCATTATAATTGTGTTATAGATGAAGAAAAGGTATTAAACACTGTGCTAATGATAGCGAAAGTGAAGACAAAAGAAAGGCTATCCATTTTGTGGTTAGAATAAAGTTGCTCAGTATTTAGAGCTACCTAAATACGTCAGCATTTACACTCTTCCTAGTCAAAGCTGGCCGATCTGAATAATCCTCCTTTAAACACAATTTTTGATAGGGTTAAGATTTTTTTAAGAATGCGACTCCTGCAAAAGAGCTGAACAGACAATACACATTTAAAAACATCACAACACAAGGATCAACCAGACTTGGGAAAAAAATCGAAAACGACACAAGTCTTATGAAGAACTGAGTTCTTAAAATAGGACGGAGAACATAGCCATCGGAAGAGAAGGCAGTATTGGCAAGTTGATTGTTGCGTTGGTCAGCAGTAGCTGGCACTATCTTTTTGGCCATCTTTCGGGCCATGTAACTACTACAGCAAAATGAGATATGATCCATTAAACAACATATTCGCAAATCAAAAAATGTTTCCGTAATATAATGCTTCAGATTTAGAAGCAAATCAAATGATAGAACTCCACTGCTGTAATAAGTCACCCCAAAGACCACCGTATCTGACAGAATAACTACCACAGGGTTATGACTTCAGAATTATACTTTCTCTTGATATTTACTTATGTATGTATTTATTTTTTTTAATGTATTTCTCTTGAGACGGCGTCTCGCTCTGTCGCCCAGGCTGGAGTGCAATGGTGTGATCTCGGCTCACTGCAACCGCCACCTCTCCGGGTTCAAGCGATTCTCCTGCCTCAGCCTCCCGAGTAGCTGGGACTACAGGTGCCCACCACCACGCCCAGCTAATCTTCATACTTTTAATAGAGACGGGGTTTCACCGTGTTGGCCCGGATGGTCTCGATCTCTTGACCTCGTGACCCGCCCGCCTCGGCCTCCCAAAGTGCTGGGATGACAGGCGTGAGCCACGGCGCCCGGCCTTCTCTTGACGTTTAAACTATGAAGTCAGTCCAGAAAAATGCAATAAATGTCAACGGTGAGTATGCTGTTGAGGCAGAGGTAGGACCACACTTTTTCATGTCTGATTCAGTTGATCACAATAGGACCTAGGTAGTAATTTCCTATGTGCCCACTTATACACGAGTACAAAAGAGTAAAACAGAGAGACCGCTACATTAAAGGGCACGTGAAGTTCTTCATAGTAACTCCGTAAACTGGAACACTGTCAAAAAGCAGCAGCTCGTGAGTTGTTTCCATCTATTTTTCTATTCTCCAATAAGTGAACTATGCTATTCCTTTCCAATCTCCCAAGCGCTCCTTGTCCCCATCACCACTTCGGTGCTCGAAGAAAAAGTCACAAATCCAGTCACACAACTAAAGAAACACATACACGAACCAAAGACAACTACAGCGTCTGCAAAAGTTTGCTAGAAGACTGAAACTGTTGAGTATAAGGATCTGGTATTCTATGATCATGAGTTCATTTCAGAGTTTGTTCAAGACATACGTTTCATAAGGAAACATCTTAGTTAGAAGTTATTCAGCACTATGTACCATCCCTAAGTATTTTTAACCAAATTCGTGACAATAAAGAGCTATCTAACCAGAAAAACTAGCGAGTACCGGCGCCATCCATAGGGCTTTGTCTTTACACTTCATTACCACTTACCATGCCTTACAATGTCTGGGATTGACCCTGATAGCATTTCGAAAACAAGCTGATGCTTTGTCCAGTTCTTCAGTGAAGACAAGCTCACGCCCTAATGCACTATAGGCATAAGCATCATTTGGATCCACTTCGAGAGTTCTCTGGAAGAATTGAATCGCAATATCGTGTTCCCGTTGCAGACCGAAACAGTTCCCTGCAGCACACCAGGCCTCTGGCTGGCGAAGTTTTATCCCTGTCTGTGAAGTCTTTGGACAGAACTGAAAGAGCAACATCTTTCGGAGGATGCCAAAGTGTTGTAGAGTAGATCTCCATGCCTTCGACTCTGTAATTCTCAATCCTTCTAACCTCTGAGAATTTTCTTTCAGCTTGCGTGGACTCTGAAAGTTTAAAATAGGCCCTTCCAATTTGGCACAGTACCCAACCGGTATTGCGGTGGTGAGAAGCTAGATGGCTCAAGATACTGACAGCTTCTTTGCCGTGGTGAGAACACAAAGCTAAATAACCTTCCCCCCTTTCACGAGGAAGGCTCATCAAGCCTTCCGCTGCTGCTTTTTGTAGATTAAAAGCCTGAATCTGAGGCGCGATTGCGGCTATTTTCCCTTCTGGAGTGACGGAAGAGTCCAATGTTGTCACTTCCATGGCTATCACTTATGTTCGGTGGAGTTATTCCTCCTTTATTAGCTTTACTTTTTGTTTTTCTGTTTGGGATTTTAGGTGGAAACTTCCCTTTTAATTTTCTCCTATTCTCCTCGGTTGTGGAGCTGTCACTAGTCAAGAGTCGTGAATTTCTTCGAGGCGGTGCGTTTGGGGGAGATGCCATAGTGGGGCTCAATACCTGAGGTGTTGCCCTTGTCGGCGCACCAGAACTTTGTGTTTTTGCAAGAATTGGGGTTACCTTTCGGCTCTTTCCCCTCTGCGAGAAGACAGACTGTGTTCCGGTTTGGCCGATTCCGGCAACAGACTTTTTTGAAGGGGCTCCGGTGGATGGCACGTCAATGACAGAAGGTGTCTAATACCAGTGCAGTTTTGTCCATAGGATCCGTCTCCGGGACTTGGGGCTTCTAATGGCAAAATGCCAACACTTGGGGCTCATGGACTAACTAACTGCTGCTGGTCCTCCTAATACACTTCGACCAGTTTTTGGTTTATGTTGAACCTGTTTAGATCATATGGAAGTTCCTGTTCCCAGTGGGACAGTATCAGGTGAAAGGACGGCTGAATCGATAGAAGACACTGGGGAGTCTGTATTCAAGGAGTACTTTGAATTGGAAGATTCTCAATTCAATCCGTTTAATTCAACGGTGTCCTGGGGTGTTTCCGTAAGAACGGTCTCAGGCTGTCTGTGACATAAGCTAGGACGAGGTCCCAGTGTTTTGGCACAACACTTGGACAGGCAGTTGCTAAAGCTCTCTAGAGATGTGAATCAAAATGTTTGGTCGGGATCTGGCTTTTCCCCCCTATTTCACATCATGATTCAAAGGGACACCAGAGGAAAGGATTTCAACGAAGGCTCTTTTGGTCACATTCTGACCCTTTGGTAAGCCGATCTGTCTTGCAATATACATGTCCCAACGATGGAAGGGGAAAGCGAGCTGAATCAGCAAACTCAGGAACAATAATATCATCATGGCTTCTCTGCTTAGGAAACACTCCACCCGATAAGATTTGATCCCCTTCTGCAAGCTTGCTGAGATCAACACAACATTTCGCAAGCAGGTATTTGCATTGCGGTGTAGTACCACTGTGTCCTTTCAAGAGTCTATATGTTTTATAGGCCTTTCCTGAGCGGTAAGAAGAGGTTGCCAGTAAAAACAAGGCTTCTTCTGAGTGTACTTCTGCATAGAGGCGTTCTGCGAGGAAAACCGCATCTCGGTAGGCATAGTGGCTTAGTGCTTGCCATATAGCAGCCTGGACGGGTCCCTGCAGCACCGCCATCCTCGAGGCTCAGGCCCACTTTCTGCAGTGCCTCAGGCACCGCCCCCCCCCCACCCCCCCCCCCACCCCCATAGCGGCTCCGGCCCGGCCAGCCCCGGCTCATTTAAAGTCACCAGCGACCGTTACCGACCGTTACCGTGGGATGGGGGAGTCCGAGCCAGAATGACTTCTTTATCCTGCCGACTCTGGAAAGCCCGGCCCCTTGTGATCCATTGCAAACCGAGAGTCACCTCGTGTTTAGAACACGGATCCACTCCCAAGTTCAGTGGGGGGATGTGAGGGATGTGGCAGGTAGGACGAAGGACTCTCTTCCTTCTGATTCGGTCTGCACAGTGGGGCCTAGGGCTGGAGCTCTCTCTGTGCGGACCGCTGACTCCCTCTACCTTGGGTTCCATCGGCCCCACCCTGGAACGCGGGCCTTGGCAGATTCTGGCCCTTCCTGGCCCTTCAGTCGCTGTCAGAAACCCCATCTCGTGCTCGGATGCCCCGAGTGACTGTGGCTCGCACCTCTCCGGAAACATTGGAAATCTCTCCTCTACGCGCGGCCACCTGAAACCACAGGAGCTCGGGACACACGTGCTTTCGGGAGAGAATGCTGAGAGTCTCTTGCCGACTCTCTCTTGACTTGAGTTCTTCGTGGGTGCGTGGTTAAGACGCAGTGAGACCAGATGTATTAACTCAGGCCGGGTGCTGGTGGCTCGCGCCTGTAACCCCAGCACTTTGGGAGGCCGAGGCCGTAGGATCCCTCGAGGAATCGCCTAACCCTGGGGAGGTTGAGGCTGCAGTGAGTGAGCCATAATTGTGTCACTGCGCTCCAGTCTGGGCGAAAGACAGAATGAGGCCCTGCCACAGGCAGGCAGGCAGGCAGGCAGGCAGGCAGGCAGGCAGGCAGGCAGGCAGGCGGGCGGGCGGGCAGGCAGGCAGGCAGAAAGACAACAGCTGTATTATGTTCTTGTCAGGGTAGGAAGCAAAAATAACAGAATACAGCCCTTATTTTTTTTTTCCCCTTCGGACGGAGTTTCACTCTTGGTGCCCACGCTGGAGTGCAGTGGCACCATCTCGGCTCACCGCAACCTCCACCTCTCGCGTTCAAACGATTCTCCTGCCTCAGCCTCCTGAGTAGCTGGGATTACAGGCAGGGGCCACCACACCCGGCTGATTTTGTATTGTTAGTAGAGACGGCATTTCTCCATGTGGGTCAGGCTGGTCTCGAACTGGCGACCCCAGTGGATCTGCCCGCCTCGGCCTCCCAAAGTGCTGGGGTGACAGGCGTGAGCCATCGTCACCGGCCGGCTACGTTTTTTTTTTTTTTTTTTTTTTTTTTAATTATTTTACTTTTTTTTAGTTTTCAATTTTAATCTATTTATTTACTTATTTACATTTATTTATTTATTTATGTATTTACTTATTTATTTATTTTCGAGACAGACTCTCGCTCTGTTGCCCAGACTGGAGTGCAGCGGCGCGATTTCGGCTCACTGCAAGCTCTGCCTCCCGGGTTCACGCCATTCTCCTGCCTCAGCCTCCCAAGTAGCCGGGACTACAGGCGCCCACCACTGTGCCTGGCTGACTTTTTGTATTTTGAGTAGAGATGGGGTTTCACTGTGGTAGCCAGGATGGTCTCGATCTCCTGACCCTGTGATCCGTCCACCTCGGCCTCCCAAAGTGCTGGGATGACAGGCGTGAGCCACCGCCCCCGGCCTATTTATCTATTTATTAACTTTGAGTCCAGGTTATGAAACCAGTTAGTTTTTGTAATTTTTTTTTTTTTTT
Organism: Pan paniscus; assembly: GCF_029289425.2. Taxonomy (NCBI): domain Eukaryota; kingdom Metazoa; phylum Chordata; class Mammalia; order Primates; family Hominidae; genus Pan; species Pan paniscus. The sequence continues at coordinate 1,592,412 of NC_073266.2, read as the reverse complement.
TTTTTTTTTTTGAGACGAGGTTTCACCGTGTTGCCAAGGCTTGGGCCGAGGGATCCACCGGCCCTCGGCCTCCCAAAAGTGCGGGGATGACAGGCGCGAGCCTACGGCGCCCGGACCCCCCCTTCCCCCCTCCCCCGCTTGTCTTCCCGACAGACAGTTTCACGGCAGAGCGTTTGGCTGGCGTGCTTAAATTCATTCTAAATAGAAATTTGGGACGTCAGCTTCTGGCCTCACGGACTCTGAGCTGAGGAGTCCCCTGGTCTGTCTATCACAGGACCGTACACGTAAGGAGGAGAAAAATCGTAACGTTCAAAGTCAGTCATTTTGTGATACAGAAATGCACAGATTCACCCAAAACACAGAAACCAGTCTTTTAGAAATGGCCTTAGTCCTGCTGTCCGTGCCAGTGATTCTTTTCAGTTTGGACCTTGACTGAGAGAATTCCCAGTCGGTCTCTCGTCTCTGGACGGAAGTTCCAGATGATCCGATGGGTGGGGGACTTAGGCTGCGTCCCCCCAGGAGCCCTGGTCGATTAGTTGTGGGGATCGCTTTGGAGGGCGCGGTGACCCACTGTGCTGTGGGAGCCTCCATCCTTCCCCCCACCCCGTCCCCAGGGGATCCCAATTCATTCCGGGCTGACACTCTCACTGGCAGACGTCGGGCATCACCTAGCGGTCACTGTGACTCTGAAAACAGAGGCCTCACAGAGGAAGGGAGCACCAGGCCGCCTGCGCACAGCCTGGGGCAACTGTGTCTTCTCCACCGCCCCCGCCCCCACCTCCATGTTCCTCCCTCCTTTGTTGCCTAGGAAACCGCCACTTTGACGACTGGGTCTGATTGACCTTTGATCAGGCAAAAACGAACAAACAAATACATAAATAAAATAACACAAAAGTAACTAACTAAATAAAATAAGTCAATACAATCCATTGCAATGCAATAAAATACCATACGATACGATCGGATAGGATAGGATAGGATACGATACGATACGATACGATACGATACAATACAATACAATACAATACAATACAATACAATACAATAGGCCAGGCGCGGTGGCTCATGCCTGTCATCCCATCACTTTGGGAGGCCGAGGTGGACGCATCACCTGAAGTCGGGAGTTGGAGACAAGCCCGACCAACATGGAGAAATCCCGTCTCAATTGAAAATACAAAACTAGCCGGGCGCGGTGGCACATGCCTATAATCCCAGCTGCTAGGAAGGCTGAGGCAGGAGAATCGCTTGAACCTGGGAAGCGGAGGGTGCGGTGAGCCGAGATTGCGCCATCGCACTCCAGTCTGAGCAAAAAGAGCGAAACTCCGTCTCAAAAATAAATAAATAAATACATACATACATAAATACATAAATTAAAATAAATAAATACAATACAATAAAATAAATGGGCCCTGCGCGGTGGCTCAAGCCTGTCACCCCCTCACTTTGGGAGGCCAAGGCCGGTGGATCAAGAGGCGGTCAGACCAACAGGGCCAGTATGGTGAAACCCCGTCTCTACTCACAATACACAAAATTAGCCGGGCGCCGTGCTGTGCTGTACTGTCTGTAATCCCAGCTACTCGGGAGGCCGAGCTGAGGCAGGAGAATCGCTTGAACCTGGGAGGTGGAGGTTGCAGTGAGCCGAGATCGTGCCACTGCACCCCAGCCTGGGCGACAGAGCGAGACTCCGTCTCAAAAAAATGAAAATGAAAATGAAATGCAACAAAATAATTAAAAAGTGAGTTTCCGGGGAAAAAGAAAGAACAGCAACAACAACAACAACAACAACAACAACAACAACAACAAAAAACAACCCCACCGTGACATACACGTACGTACGCCTCTCGCCTTTCGAGGCATCAAACACGTTAGGAATTATGCGTGATTTCTTTTTTTTAACTTAATTTTATTTTATTATCATGATTTATGTTTCGAGACGGAGTCTCGGAGGCCCGCCCTCCCTCCGTCCCATTCCCTGGTTGCCCAGACAACCTCAGGAGACAGACCCTGGCTGGGCCAGATTGTTCTTCTCCTCGGTCGATGGTTTCCTTGTCTTTCTTCGTGTCTTTAACCCGCGTGGACTCTTCCGCTCGGGTTTGACAGATGGCAGCTCCACTTTAGGCCTTGTTGTTGTTGGGGACTTTCCCGATTCTCCCCAGATGTAGGGAAAGCAGGTAGATTTGCCTTGCCTGGCCTTGCCTGGCCTTGCCTTTTCTTTCTTTCTTTCTTTCTTTCTTTCTTTCTTTCTTTCTTTCTTTCTTTCTTTCTTTCTTTCCTTCTTTCCTTCATTACTTTCTTTTTTTCTTCTTCTTCTTCCTTTTTTTTTTTTTTTTTTTTTGAGACAGAGTTTCACTCTTGTTGCCCAGGCTAGAGGGCAATGGCGCGATCTCGGCTCACCGCACCCTCCGCCTCCCAGGTTCAAGCGATTCTCCTGCCTCAGCCTCCTGATTAGCTGGGATTACAGGCATGGGCCACCGTGCCTGGCTGATGTTTGTACTTTTAGTAGAGACGGTGTTTTTCCATGTTGGTCAGGCTGGTCTCCAACTCCCAACCTCAGGTGGTCCGCCTGCCTTGGCCTCCCAAAGTGCTGGGATGACAGGCGTGAGCCACAGTGCCCAGCCTCTCTCTCTCTCTCTCTCTCTCTCTCGCTCGCTCGCTCGCTCGCTTGCTTGCTTTCGTGCTTTCTTGCTTTCTTGTTTTCTTTCTTTCTTTTGTTTCTTTCTTGCTTGCTTTCTTGCTTGCTTGTTTTCTTGCTTTCTTGCTTTCCTTTCTTTTTCTTTCTTGCTTTCTTGCTTGCTTGCTTTCGTGCTGTCTTGTTTTCTTGCTTGCTTGCGTGCTTGCTTGCTTTCGTGCTTTCTTGCTTTCTTGTTTTCTTGCTTTCTTTCTTTCTTTTGTTTCTTTCTTGCTTGTTTTTCTTTCTTGCTTGCTTTCTTGCCTTCTTTTCTTTCTTGCTTGCTTTCTTGCTTTCTTTTCTTTTTCTTTCTTTCTTTCTTGCTTTCTTGTTTTCTTGCTTTCTTGCTTGCTTTCGTGCTTTCTTGTTTTCTCGCTTTCTGTCTTTTGCTTCTTTCTCTCTTGCTCTCTCGCTTGCTTGCTTGCTTGCTTTCGTGCTTTCTTGTTTTCTTGCTTTCTTTCTTTCTTTTGTTTCTTTCTTGCTTGCTTTCTTGCTTTCTTGTTTTCTTGCTTTCTTGCTTTCTTTCCTGCTTTCTTTCTTGCTTTGTTTTCTTTCTAGCTTTCTTTTCTTTCTTGCTTGCTTTCTTGCTTTCTTTTCTTTTTCTTTCTTTCTTTCTTGCTTTCTTTTTTCTTGCTTTCTTGCTTTCTTTTCTCTTTCTTTCTTTCTTTCCTGCTTTTTTGCTTTCTTGCTTGCTTTCTCGCTTGCTTGCTTTCTGTCTGTCTGTCTTTCTTTCTTTCTTTCTTTCTTTCTTTCTTTCTTTCTTTCTGTTTCGTCCTTTTGAGACAGAGTTTCACTCTTGTTTCCACGGCTAGAGTGCAATGGCGCGATCTTGGCTCACCGCACCTTCCGCCTCCCGGGTTCGAGGGCTTCTCCTGCCTCAGCCTCCTGATGAGCGGGGATTACAGGGAGGCACCCCCACGCCTGGCTTGGCTGATGTTTGTGTTTTTAGTAGGCACACCGTGTCTCTCCGTGTTGGTCAGGCTGGTCTCCGACTCCCGACCTCATGTGATGCGCCCACCTCGGCCTCTCGAAGTGCTGGGATGACGGGCGTGAGCCACCGTGCCCGGCCTGTTGACTCATTTCGTTTTTTTTTTTTATTTCTTTCGTTTCCGTGTATTTACTGACATTTATTAATGTAAACATTTTTGTACATTTATATGTAAACGACAATGCGTATATCTTTGCATTTACTACTCTCGCGTCTCGTAAACACGTACCGATTGCATAGAAACATACTTCTACATAATAGACGTAGGTGTTTCTGCTATACGAATACATACACATCGCTCTATAGAGAAGCGATCGTCCACAAATACGTTTACGCTTACGTACGAAAAGTGTTGTATTTATGTTAATAAATGAACAAGTGTACGTAGTTATCTCTGTTTTCTTTCTTCCGCTCCTTTACGTTTTTCTTCCTTCCTTTCTTCCTTTCCCTCCTTCTTTAGGTTTTTCTTCCTCTCTTCCTTTCCTTCTTTCTCTCTTTCTGATCTTTTCTCCTTCGTGCTTTATTTCTCTTTCGTTCCCTGTCTCTCCTTCTTTTTTCTTTCCTCCCTGTTTCTTTTTCCCTTCTTTCCTTCGTTTCTTTCCTCATTCTTTCTCTCTTTTTCATGTTTCTTTCCTTTCCGTCTGTCTTGTAAAAATGGAGTGTTTCAAAAGTTTTCTCTGTGTATCTACGTTTTTTAAATTGTCTCTCTTTTCTCCATTTTCTTCCTCCCTCCCTCCCTCCCTGCTCCCTTCCCTCCCTCCTTCCCTTTCACCATCTGTCTCTTTTCCCCATTCCCCGCCGCTCCCCCCCCCCCCGTCTGTCTCTGCGTGGATTCCGGAAGAGCCCATGCATTTTGCCTCTCCGTGTGTCTGCAGCGACCCGCGACCGAGTCCTTGTGTGTTCTTTCTCCCTCCCTCCCTCCCTCCCTCCCTGCTTCCGAGATGCATCTCCGAACACCCACGCGCCGTGGGTTGTCTTCTGACTCTGTCGCGGTCGAGGCAGAGACGCGTTTTGGGCCCCGTGTGTGTGGGGTTGGGGCAGAGGGGCTGCGTTTTCGGCCTCGGGAAGAGCTTCTCGGCTCACGGTTTCGCTTTTGCGGTCCACGGGCCGCCCTGCCATCCGGATCTGTCTCGCTGACGTTCGCGGCGGTCGTCGGGCTCCATCTGGCGGCCGCTTTTAGATCGCGCTCTCGGCTTCCGGAGCTGCGGTGGCAGCTGCCGAGGGAGGGGACCGTCCCCGCTGTGAGCTGTGCAGAGCTCCGGAAAGCCCGCGGTCGTCAGCCCGGCTGGCCCGGTGGCGCCAGAGCTGTGGCGCGTCGCTTGTGAGTCAGAGCTCTGGCGTGCAGGTTTATGTGGGGGGGAGGCTGTCGCTGCGCTTCTGGGCCCGAGCCGGGCGTGGGGCTGCCCGGGCCGGTCGACCAGCGCGCCGCGGCTCCCGAGGCCCGAGCCGCGACCCGCGGGGACCCGCCGCGCGTGGCGCGGGAGGCTGGGGACGCCCTTCCCGGCCCGGTCGCGGGTCCGTCCGCGCTCATCCTGGCCGTCTGAGGCGGCGGCCGAATTCGTTTCCGAGTCCCCGTGGGGAGCCGGGGACCGTCCTGCCCCCGTCCCCCGGGTGCCGGGGAGCGGTCCCCGGGCCGGGCCGCGGTCCCTCTGCCGCGATCCTTTCTGGCGAGTCCCCGTGCGGAGTCGGAGAGCGCTCCCTGAGCGCGCGTGCGGCCCGAGAGGTCGCGCCTGGCCGGCCTTCGGTCCCTCGTGTGTCCCGGTCGTAGGAGGGGCCGGCCGAGAATGCTTCCGGCTCCCGCTCTGGGGACACGGGCCGGCCCCCTGCGTGTGGCACGGGCGGCCGGGAGGGCGTCCCTGGCCCGGCGCTGCTCCCGCGTGTGTCCTGGGGTTGACCAGAGGGCCCCGGGCGCTCCGTGTGTGGCTGCGATGGTGGCGTTTTTGGGGACAGGTGTCCGTGTCGCGCGTTTCCTGGGCCGGCGGCGTGGTCGGTGACACGACCTCCCGGCCCCGGGGGAGGTATATCTTTCACTCCGAGTCTGCATCTTGGGCCACCGGGTTATTGCTGACACGCTGTCCTCTGGCGACCTGTCGCTGGAGAGGTTGGGACTCCGGGTGCGTGCGGGGCTCTGGCCTACCGGTGACCCGGCTAGCCGGCCGTGCTCCTGCTTGAGCCGCCCGCTGGGGCCCGCGGGCCTGCTGTCCTCCGCGCGCCCGGGCGTGTCCCGACTCCCGGTGCCGGCCCGGGTCCGGGTCTCTGACCCACCTGGGGGCGGCGGGGAAGGCGGCGAGGGCCACCCTGCCCCCGTGCGCTCTCCGCTGCGGGCGCCCGGGGCGGCCGCGACAACCCCACCCCGCTGGCTCCGTGCCGTGCGTGTCAGGCGTTCTCGTCTCCGCTGGGTTGTCCGCCGCCCCTTCCCCGGAGCAGGGCGTCGGCCGGCCGGCCGGCCGACCTCCGCTCCCGGGGGGCTCTTTCGTGATCGATGTGGTGACGTCGTGCTCTCCCGGGCCGGGTCCGAGCCGCGAGGGGCGGACGTTCGTGACGAACGGGACCGTTCTTCTCGCTCCGCCCCGCGGGGTCCCCTCGTCTCTCCTCTCCCCGCCTGCGGGCGGCGCGTGTGGGGGAGGCGTGTGGGGTGCGGAGCCCGGCCTGACCTCGCCGTCCCGCCCGCCGCCTTCTGCGTCGCGGGGCGGGTCGGCGGGGCCCTCTGACGCGGCAGGCACCCCTCGCTGTCGCCTCCAGTGGTTGTGGACTTGCGGGCGGCCCCCCTCCGCGGCGGTGGGGGGTGCCGTCCCGCCGGCCCGTCGTGCTGCCCTCTCGGGGGGGCGTGCGCGAGCGTCGGCTCCGCTTGGGCCTCTGCGGTGCTCCTGGAGCGCTCCGGGTTGTCCCTCAGGTGCCCGAGGCCGAGCGGTGGTGTGTCGTCCCCGCCCCCAGCGCCCCCTCCTCCGGTCGCCGCCGCGGTGTCCGCGCGTGGGTCCTGAGGGAGCTCGTCGGTGTGGGGTTCGAGGCGGTCGAGTGAGACGAGACGCGCCCCTCCCACGCGGGGAAGGGCGTCCGCCTGGTCCGGCGAGCGCACGTCCCGTGCTCCCCTCTGGCGGGTGCGCGCGGGCCGTGTGAGCGATCGCGGTGGGTTCGGGCCGGTGGCGCGTGCGCCGGCCGGCCGCCGAGGGGCTGCCGTTCTGCCTCCGACCGGTTGTGTGTGGGTTGACTTCGGGGGTGCTTTTGCCTCGGAAGGAAGGAGGCGGGTGGACGGGGGGGCCTCGTGGGGGTTGCGCGCGCGCGCGCGCCGGCCGGGCCCCCGCCCTGACCGCGAACGCTCAAGGTGGCCGCACGCAGGTGTTTCCTCGTACTGCAGGCCCCCTCCCTTCCCCAGGCGTCCCTCGGCGCCTCTGCGGGCCCGAGGAGGGGCGGCTGGCGTGTGGGGGAGTGTGACCCACCCTCGGTGAGAAAGCCTTCTCTAGCGATCCGAGAGGCGTGCCTTGGGGTACCGGATCCCCCGGACTGCCGCCTCTGTCTGTGCCTCCGTCATGGGAGCGCTGCCGTAGCGACTCGCTCGCAGAGGACCCTCCTCCGCTTCCCCCTCGACGGGGTTCGGGGGGGAGAGCGAGGGTTTCCGCCGGCCACCGCGGTGGTGGCCGAGCGCGGCTCGTCGCCTACTGTGGCCCGCGCCTCCCCCTTCCGAGTCGGGGGAGGATCCCGCCGGGCCGGGCCCTGGCGTCCCAGCGGGTTGGGACGTGGCGGCCGGCGGGCGGTGGG
>NC_073266.2:1562500-1572500 GCF_029289425.2 Pan paniscus | reverse complement strand
AGCAGGCGGCCGCCGGACGCTGCGGCGCGACGATGCGAGGGCGCCGATTCCCGTTCACGAGCCGGCGACCTCCACCGGCCTCGGCCTTCGGTGGAGCTGGGACGACGCGGAACTCCCTGCCCCGCATTTTTTTCATCCCCACTGCGAGTTTGCGTCCGCGGTACTTTTAAGAGGGAGTCACTGCTGCCGTCAGTCAGTAATACTTCCTCCCTTTTTGCTTTTTGGTTTTGTCTTGCATTTTTTTTTTTCTTTCTTTCTTTCTTTCTTTCTTTCTTTTTCTTTCTTTCTTTCCTTCTCTCTCTCTCTCTCTCTCTCTCTCTCTCTCTCTCTCTCTCTCTCTCTCTCCCTCCCTCCCCCTCCTTCTCCCTCCCTCCCTCTCCCTCTCCCTCTCCTTCTCCTTCTCCTTCCTTGGTGCCTTCTCGGCTCACTGCTACCGCTGCCTCTGCCTCCACGGATCAAGCAAACGGCAGGTTTTCTACTTCCAGTAAAGACGGAATTTCACCATGTTGGCCGGGCCGGTCTCGAACTCCTGACCTAGTGATCCGCCCGCCTCGGCCTCCCAAAGACTGCTGGGAGTACAGGCGTGAGCCACCACGCCTGGCCGATTCCTTCCTTTTTTCAATCTTATTTTCTGAACGCTGCCGTGTATGAACGTACATTTATACACACACACACACACACACACACACACACACACACACACACACACACACACACGTAGTGATAAAACTCTGTAAATGATATTTCCATAATGAATACGTTTATATTATGTGACTTTTAATGGATGAGTATGTATTAAAACCCCATTTCATTTACCTACACGTGTATGTATATCCTTCCTCCCTTCCTTCCTTCCTTCATTCATTTATTATTTATTCATAATTTTCGTGTATTTATTTTCTTTTCTTTTGGGGCCGGCCCGCCTGGTCTTCTGACTCTGGGCTCTGGTGACCTCAGCCTCCCACGTAGCTGGGACTACAGGGATCTCTTAAGCCCGGGAGGGAGAGGCTAACGTGGGCTGTGATCGCGCACTTCCACTCCAGCTTACTGGGCTGCGGTGGGGTGGAGTGGGGTGGGGTGCAGAGAAGACAATTGATTGCGATCTTAATTGCCTTTTAGCTTCATTCATACCCTGTTATTTGCTTGTTTATTCTCATGGGTTATTCTGTGTCACTGTCATGTTCATCGTTTGCTTGCCTGCTTGCTTGTTTATTTCCTTCCTTCCTTCCTTCCCTCCCTCCCTCCCTCCCTCCCTCCCTCCCTCCCTCCCTCCCTCCCTCCCTTACTGGCAGGGTCTTCCTCTGTCTCTGCCGCCCAGGATCACCCCAACCTCAATGCTTTGGACCGACCAAACGGTCGTCCTGCCTCTGATCCCTCCCATCCCCATTACCTGAGACTACAGGCACGCACCACCACACCGGCTGACTTCTATGTTGCTTCTCATGTTTTCCGTAGGTAGGTATGTATGCGTGGGTATGTATGTATGTACGTATGTATGTATGTATGTATGTGAGTGAGATGGGTTTCGGGATTCTATCATGTTGCCCATGCTGGTCTCGAACTCCTGTCCTCAAGCAATCCGCCTGCCTGCCTCGGCCGCCCACACTGCTGCTATTACAGGCGTGAGACGCTGCGCCTGGCTCCTTCTACGTTTGCCTGCCTGCCTGCCTGCCTGCCTGCCTGCCTGCCTATCAATCGTCTTCTTTTTAGTACGGATGTGCTCTCGCTTTGTTGTCCATGCTCTGGGCACACGTGATCTCTTTTTAAACTTCTATGATTATGATGATTGTAGGCGTCATCTCACGTGTCGGGGTGATCTCCAACTTTTAGGCTCCAGAGATCCTCCCGCATCGGCCTCCCGGAGTGCTGTGATGACACGCGTGGGCACGGTACGCTCTGGTCATGTTTGTCATGGGTCGGTTCTTTCCGTTTTTAATACGGGGACTGCGAACAGATAAAATGTTCACACGCATCTCACCGATCCGCCTTTTCGTTCTTTCTTTTTTTTTTCTCTTTAGACGGAGTTTCACTCTTGTCGCCCACGGTGGAGTACGATGGCGGATCTCGGCTCACCGCACCCTCCGCCTCCCAGGTTCAAGTGATTCTCCTGCCTCAGCCTTCCCGAGTAGCTGCGATGACAGCGATGAGCCATCGTGCCTGGCTAATTTTTCTATTCCTAGTACAGATGGGGTTTCTCCATCTTGGTTAGGCTGGTCTTCAACTTCCGACCGTTGGAGGATCTTAACTTTCTTGGTGGTGGTTGTTTTTCTTTTTCTTTTTTTCTTTTCTTTTCTTTCCTTCTCCTTCCCCCCCCAACCCCCCTTGTCGTCGTCGTCGTCCTCCTCCTCCTCCTCCTCCTCCTCCTCCTCCTCCTCCTCCTCCTCCTCCTCCTCTTTCATTTCTTTCAGCTGGGCTCTCCTACTTGTGTTGCTCTGTTGCTCACGCTGGTCTCAAACTCCTGGCCTTGACACTTCTCCCGTCACATCCGCCGTCTGCTTGTTGAAATGAGCATCTCTCGTAAAATGGAAAAGATGAAAGAGATAAACACGAAGACGGAAAGCACGGTGTGAACGTTTCTCTTGCCGTCTCCCGGGGTGTACCTTGGACGCGGAAACACGGAGGGAGCTTGGCTGAGTGGGTTTTCGGTGCCGAAACCTCCCGAGGGCCTCCTTCCCTCTCCCCCTTGTCCCCGCTTCTCCCCCAGCCGAGGCTCCCACCGCCGCCCTGGCATTTTCCACAGGAGAGGTATAGGGAGAGGACTGACACGCCTTCCACATCTATATCCTGCCGGACGTCTCTGGCTCGGCGTGCCCCACCGGCTACCTGCCACCTTCCAGGGAGCTCTGAGGTGGATGCGACCCCCCCCCCCAGTCACGTCCCGCTACCCTCCCCCGGCTGGCCTTTGCCGGGCGACCCCAGGGGAACCGCGTTGACGCTGCCCTCGGATCCTCAGGCGAAGACTTCCACCGGATGCCCCGGGTGGGCCGGTTGGGATGAGACTGGACCACCCCGGACCGTGCTGTTCTTGGGGGTGGGCTGACGTACGGGGTGGACTGGCGGCCCCAGCATTGTAAAGGGTGCGTGGGTATGGAAATGTCACGTAGGATGCCCTCCTTCCCTTCGGTCTGCCTTCAGCTGCCTCAGGCGTGAAGACAACTTCCCATCGGAACCTCTTCTCTTCCCTTTCTCCAGCACACAGATGAGACGCGTGAGAGGCAGAAACAGCTCAATAGATACTGCTGACCTTCATTTGTGGAATCCTCAGTCGTCTACACACAAGACAGGTGACTAGGCAGGGACACAGATCAAACACTATTTCCGGGTCCTCGTGGTGGGATTGGTGTCTCTCTCTCTCTCTCTCTCTCTCTCTCTCTCTCTCTCTCTCTCTCTCACACGCGCGCGCGCACGCACGCATGCACGCACGCACACACACACACACATTTCCATATCTAGTTCACAAAGCACACTCACTTAACCTTTTCACAGTACGCAGGCTGAGTGAAACCCACCCCACCTTCCACCCGTTGGCTGACGAAACCCCTTCTCTACAATGGATGAAAAAGATGATCTGGGCCGGGCACGCTAGCTCACGCCTGTCATTCCGGCACTTTGGGAGGCCGAGGCCGGTGGATCGCTTGGGGCCGGGAGTTGGAGACCAGGCTGGCCGACGTGGCGAAACCCCGTCTCTCTGAAAAATAGAACGATTAGCCGGGCCTGGTGGCGTGGGCTTGGAATCACGACCGCTCGGGAGACTGGGGCGGGCGAGTTGTTCCAACCGGGGAGGCCGAGGTTGCGATGGGCTGAGATCGTGCCGTGGCGATCCAGCCTGGATGACGGAGCGAGACCCCGTCTCGATACAATCATGATGTTATTATAAGATGAGTTGTGCGCGGTGATGGCCGCCTGTAGTCGCAGCTACTCGGGAGGCTGAGATGAGGAGAGGATCACTTGAGGCCCCACAGGTCGAGGCTTCGGTCGGCCGTGACCCACTGTATCCTGGGCGGTCACCGGTCAAGGAGATATGCCCCCTCCCCGTTTGCTTTTCTTTTCTTCCCTTCTCTTTTCTTCTTTTTTCTTCTCTTTTCTTTTCTTCTTTCTTTCTTTCTTTCTTTCTCTCTCTCTCTCTCTTCCCCTCTTTCTTTCCTGCCTTCCTGCCTTCCTGCCTTTCTTCTTTTCTTCTTTCCTCCTTTCCTCCCTTCCTTCTTTCCTCCCGCCTCAGCCTCCCAAAGTGCTGGGATGACTGGCGTGAGGTACCATGCCTGCTTGGCCTAAAGAGACCCTCTTGGAAAGTGAGACACAGAGAGCGCCTTCCAGTGATCTCATGGACTGATTTAGAGACGGCATCTCGCTCCGTCACCCCGGCAGTGGTGCCATCGTAACTCACTCCCTGCAGCGTGGACGCTCCTGGACTCGAGCGATCCTTCCGCCTCAGCCTCCAGAGTACAGAACCTGGGACCGCAGGCACGCGCCACTGCGCCCACACCGTTTTAAATTTTCTTTTCCTCCCCCCCCCCCCCCCCGCCCGAGACAGAGTTTCGCTCTCGTGGCCTAGACTGCAGTGCGGTGGCGCGATCTTGGCTCGCCGCAACCTCTGCCTCCCGGTTTCAAGCGATTCTCCTGCATCGGCCTCCTGAGTAGCCGGGATTGCGGGCGTGCGCTGCCACGTCTGGCTGATTTTGTATTTTTAGTGGAGACGGGGCTTCTCCATGTCGATCGGGCTGGTCTCGAACTCCCGACCTCAGGTGATCCGCCCTCCCCGGCCTCCGGAACTGCTGGGATGACAGGCGTGAGCCACCGCGCCCGGCCTTCATTTTTAAATGTTTTCCCACAGACGGGGTCTCATCATTTCGTTGCAACCCTCCTGCCCGGCGTCTCAAAGTGCTGGCGTGACGGGCGTGAGCCACTGCGCCTGGACTCCGGGGAATGATTCACGACCACGGTCGCTGTACTGATTCTTTCTTTCTTTCTTTCTTTCTTTCTTTCTTTCTTTCTTTCTTTCTTTCTTTCTGTCTTTCTGTCTGTCTGTCTGTCTGTCTGTCTTTCTTTCTTTCTTTCTTTCTTTCTTTCTTTCTTTCCTTTCTTTCCTTTCTTTCTTTTCTTTCTTTCTTTCTTTCTTTCTTATTTATTGATAAATTATTTTATGATTTATTTGTGTACTTATTTTCAGACGGAGTCTCGCTCTGGGCGGGGCGGGGCGGGGCGAGGCGAGGCACAGCGCATCGCTTTGGAAGCCGCGGCAACGCCTTTCAAAGCCCCATTCATATGCACAAAGCCCTATTCCCTTCCTGGAGTTGGAGCTGATGCCTTCCGTAGCCTTGGGTTTCTCTCCATTCGGAAGCTTTGACAGGCGCAACCCCACCCAGAGGCTGGCTGCGGCTGAGGATTAGGGGGTGTGTTGCGGCTGAAAAGTGGGTCCCCTAGTTTTGATACCTCAGTGGACACATCCCCCGACCGCCATCGCTTGCTCGCCCTCTGAGATCCCCCGCCTCCACCGCCTTGCAGGCTCACCGCCTACTTTCATTTCTTTCTTCCTTCCTTGCGTTTCAGGAGGGGGTGCGGGAATGAGGGTGTGTGTGGGGAGGGGGTGCGGGGTGGGGACGGAGGGGAGCGTCCTAAGGGTCGATTTAGTGTCACGCCTCTTTCACCGCCACCACCGAAGATGAAAGCAACGATCGGCTACATACCGCGTGTTCTCATCTAGAAGTGGGAACTTACAGATGAGAGTTCTTGCATGGGCAGAACGAGGGGGACCAGGGACGCGGAAGCCTGCTTGAGGGAGGAGGGGTGGAAGGAGAGACAGCTTCAGGAAAAAAACAAAACACGAATACTGTCGGACACAGCACTGACTACCCGGGTGATGAAATCATCTGCACACTGAACACCCCCGTCACAAGTTTACCTATGTCACAATCTTGCACATGTATGCTTGAACGACAAATAAAAGTTAGGGGGGAGAGAGGAGAGAGGGGGAGAGAGCGAGAGAGCGAGAGAGCGAGAGAGCGAGAGCGAGAGCGAGAGCGAGAGCGAGAGAGAGAGAGAGAGAGAGAGAGAGAGAGAGAGAGAGAGAGAGAGAGAGAGACAAGTACAACCAAACACCACCTCCTTGACCTGAGTCAGGGGGTTTCTGGCCTTTTGGGAGAACGTTCAGCGACAATGCAGTATTTGGGCCGGTTCTTTTTCTTCTTCTTCTTCTTCTTTTCTTTCTTTTTTTTGGACTGAGTCTCTCTCGCTCTGTCACCCAGGCTGCGGTGCAGTGGCGCTCTCTCGGCTCACTGGAACCTCTGCTTCCCGGGCTCCAGTGATTCTTCTTCGGTAGCTGGGATTACAGGCACGCACCAGGATGGCCGGCTCATATTCTTATTTTTAGTAGAGAGGGGGTTTCTCCACGTTGGCCACGCTGGTATCGAACTCTTGACCTCAAATGATGCGCCTTCCTGGGCCTCCCAAAGTGCTGGAAACGACAGGCCTGAGCCGCCGGGATTTCAGCCTTTGAAAGCGCGGGCCCTGCCAACTTTCGCTGCGGCCCTTACGCTCAGAAGGACGTGTCCTCTCTGCCATAGGTTGACTCCTTGAGTCCCCTAGGCCATTGCACTGTAGCCTGGGCAGCAAGAGCCAAACTCCGTCCCCCCACCTCCCCGCGCAAATAATAACTAACTAACGAACGAACGAACGAACTAAGTAAATAAAATCTCTACACGTCACCTCTAAGTGTGTGTTCCCGTGAGGAGTGATTTCTAAGAAGTGGCACTGTACACTGAACGCAGTGGCTCCCGAGGTCAGGAGTTCGAGACCAGCCCGGCCAACGTGGTGAAACCCCGTCTCTACTGAAAACACGAAATTGAGTCAGGTGCCGTGGGGCCGGCACCTGTCATCCCAGCTACTCGGGAGGCTGAGGCGGAAGAATTGCTTGAACCTGGCAGGCGGAGGTTGCAGTGACCCAAGATCGCACCACTGCACTACGGCCTGGGCGACAGAGTGAGACCCGGTCTCCAGATAAATACATAAATACATACCTACGTACGTACGTACATGCATACATACATACATACATACGTACATACAGATATACAAGACAGAAAACAAGAAAAGAAAAGAAAAGAAAGAGAAAATGAAAGAAAAGGCACTGTATCGCTACTGGGCTAGGACCGTCTCTCTGTCTGTTTCTCTCTGTTCGTCTCTGTCTTTCTCTCTGTGTCTCTTTCTCTGTCGGTCTGCCTGCCTGTCTGTCTGTCTGTCTGTCTGTCTCTTTCTTTCTGTCTGTCTCTGTTTCTGTCTTTGTCTCTCTCTCTCCCTCTCTGCCTGTCTCACTGTGTCTGTCTTCTGTCTTACTCTCTTTCTCTCCCCGTCTGTCTCTCTCTCTCTCCCTCCCTGTCTGTTTCTCTCTCTCTCTTTCTGTCTGTTTCTGTCTCTCTCTGTCTGTCTATGTCTTTCTCTGTCTGTCTGCCTGCCTCTCTCTTTCTTTTTCTGTGTCTCTCTGTCGGTCTCTCTCTCTCTCTCTCTCTCTCTCTCTCTCTCTCTGTGCCTATCTTCTGTCTTACTCTCTCTTTCTCTGCCTGTCTGTCTGTCTCTCTCTGTCTCTCCCTCCCTGTCCGTTTCTCTCTCTCTCTCTCCCCCTCTCCCTGTCTGTTTCTCTCCGTCTCTCTCTCTTTCTGTCTGTTTCTCACTGTCTCTCTCTGTCCATCTCTGTCTTTCTATGTCTGTCTCTTTCTCTGTCAGTCTGTCAGACACCCCCGTGCCGGGTAGGGCCCTGCCCCTTCCACGAAAGTGAGAAGCGCGTGCTTCGGTGCTTAGAGAGGCCGAGAGAAATCTAGACAGGCGGGCCTTGCTGGGCTTCCCCACTCGGTGTATGATTTCGGGAGGTCGAGGCCGGGTCCCCGCTTGGATGCGAGGGGCATTTTCAGACTTTTCTCTCGGTCACGTGTGGCGTCCGTACTTCTCCTATTTCCCTGATAAGCTCCTCGACTTAAACATAAACGGCGTCCTAAGGGTCGATTTAGTGTCATGCCTCTTTCACCGCCACCAGCGAAGATGAAAGCAAAGATCGGCTGAATACCGCGCGTTCTCATCTACAAGTGGGAACTTACAGATGAGAGTTCTTGCATGGGCAGAACGAGGGGGACCAGGGACGCGGAAGCCTGCTTGAGGGAGGAGGGGTGGAAGGAGAGACAGCTTCAGGAAAAAAACAAAACACGAATACTCTTGGACACAGCACTGACTACCCGGGTGACGAAATCATCTGCACACTGAACACCCCCGTCACAAGTTTACCTATGTCACAATCTTGCTCATGTATGCTTGAACGACAAATAAAAGTTCGGGGGGAGAAGAGAGGAGAGAGAGAGAGAGAGACGGAGAGAGAGAGAGGCGGGGAGAGAGAGAGGGGCGGGGAGAGAGAGAGAGACAGAGACAGAGACAGAGACAGAGAGAGAGAGAGAGAGAGAGAGAGAGAGAGAGAGAGAAGTAAAACCAAACACCACCTCCTTGACCTGAGTCAGGGGGTTTCTGGCCTTTTGGGAGAACGTTCAGCGACAATGCAGTATTTGGGCCCGTTCTTTTTTTTTCTTCTTCTTCTTTTCTTTCTTTTTTTTGGACTGAGTCTCTCTCGCTCTGTCACCCAGGCTGCGGTGCAGTGGCGCTCTCTCGGCTCACTGAAACCTCTGCTTCCCGGGTTCCAGTGATTCTTCTTCGGTAGCTGGGATTACAGGCGCGCACCATGACGGCCGGCTCATAGTTCTATTTTTAGTAGAGATGGGGTTTCTCCACGTTGGCCACGCTGGTCTCGAACTCCTGACCTCAAATGATCCGCCTTCCTGGGCCTCCCACACTGCTGGGACGACAGGCCTGAGCCGCCGGGATTTCAGCCTTTAAAAGCACGGGCCCTGCCAACTTTCGCTGCGGCCCTTACGCTCAGAAGGACGTGTCCTCTCTGCCATAGGTTGACTCCTTGAGTCCCCTAGGCCATTGCACTGTAGCCTGGGCAGCAAGAGCCAAACTCCGTCCCCCCACCTCCCCGTGCAAAAAATAACTAACTAACTAACAACTAACTAAAATCTCTGCACGTCACCCATAAGTGTGTGTTCCCATGAGTGATTTCTAAGAAATGGCACTCTACACTGAATGCAGTGGCTCACGTCTGTCATCCCGAGGTCAGGAGTTCGAGGCCAGCCTGGCCAACGTGGTGAAACCCCGTCTCTACTGAAAATACGAAACTGAGTCAGGCGCCGTGGGGCAGGCACCTGTAACCCCAGCTACTCGGGAGGCTGAGACGGAAGAATTGCTTGAACCTGGCAGGCGGAGGTTGCAGTGACCCAAGATCGCGCCACTGCACTACAGCCTGGGAGACAGAGTGAGACCCGGTCTCCGGATACATACATACATACATACATACATACATACATACATACATACATACATACAAGAAAGACAAAAAGAAAAGAAAGAGAAAATGAAAGAAAAGGCACTGTATCGCTACGGGGCTAGGACCTTCTCTCTGTCTGTTTCTCTCTGTCTCTCTCTGTTCGTCTCTTTCTCTCTGTGTCTCTTTCTCTGTCTGTCTGTCTGTCTCTTTCTTGCTCTCTGTCTCTGTCTTTGTCTCTCTCTCTCCCTCTCTGCCTGTCTCACTGTGTCTGTCTTCTGTCTTACTCTCTTTCTCTCCCCGTCTGTCTCTCTCTCTCTCTCTCTCTCCCTCCCTGTCTGTTTCTCTCTCTCTCTCTCTGTCTCTGTCTTTCTCTGTCTGTCCCTTTCTCTGTCTGTCTGCCTCTCTCTTTCTCTTTCTGTGTCTCTCTGTCTCTCTCTCTGTGCCTATCTTCTCTCTTACTCTCTTTCTCTGCCTATCTGTCTGTTTCTCTGTGTCTCTCTCCCTGCCTTTCTGTTTCTCTCTCTCTCCCTCTCTCGCTCTCTCTGTCTTTCTCTCTTTCTCTCTGTGTCTCTGTCTCCCTCTGTCCATCTCTGTCTTTTTCTGTCTGTCTCTCTCTTTCTTTCTGTCTGTCTCTGTCTCTCT
>NC_073266.2:1542500-1560000 GCF_029289425.2 Pan paniscus | reverse complement strand
GCCCCTCCCTCTCTCCCTCGTTGCCTAGGGAACCTCCGCCCTGGAGGGGGCCCTATTGTTCTTTGATCGGCGCTTTAGTTTTCTTTGTGTTTTTGGCGCCTAGACTCTTCTACTTGGGCTTTGGGAAGGGTCAGTTTAATTTTCAAGTTGCCCCCCGGCTTCCCCCCACTACCCACGTCCCTTCACCTTAATTTAGTGAGTCGGTTAGGTGGGTTTCCCCCAAACCCCCCGCCCCCCCACCCCCCCGCCTCCCAACACCCTGCTTGGAAACCTTCCAGAGCCACCCCGGTGTGCCTCCGTCTTCTCTCCCCTTCCCCCACCCCTTGCCGGCGATCTCATTCTTGCCAGGCTGACATTTGCATCGGTGGGCGTCAGGCCTCACTCAGGGGCCACCGTTTTTGAAGATGGGGGCGGCACGGTCCCACTTCCCCAGAGGCAGCTTGGGCCGATGGCATAGCCCTTGACCCGCGTGGGCAAGCGGGCGGGTCTGCAGTTGTGAGGCTTTTCCCCCCGCTGCTTCCCGCCTCAGGCCTCCCTCCCTAGGAAAGCTTCACCCTGGCTGGGTCTCGGTCACCTTTCATCGTGATGTTTTAGTTTCTCCGCCCTCCGGCCAGCAGAGTTTCACAATGCGAAGGGCGCCACGGCTCTAGTCTGGGCCTTCTTAGTACTTGCCCAAAATAGAAACGCTTTCTGAAAACTAATAACTTGGCTCACTTAAGAATTCCAGGGACGGTGCCTTGGCCCGTGTTTGTTGGCTTGTTTTGTTTTGTTTTGTTTTGTTCGTGTTTTTCCTTTCTCGTATGTCTTTCTTTTCAGGTGAAGTAGAAATCCCCAGTTTTCAGGAAGACGTCTATTTCCCCCAAGACACGTTAGCTGCTGTTTTTTCCTGTTGTTAACTAGCGCTTTTGTGAATCTCTCAACGTGCAGTGAGAGCCGGTTGATGTTTACTATATACTTCATCATGACATCTTATTTTCTAGAAATCCGTAGGCGAATGCTGCTGCTGCTCTTGTTGCTGTTGTTGTTGCTGTCGTTGTTGTTGTCGTTGCTGTTGTCGTTGTCGTTGTTGTTGTTGTTGTTGTCGTTGTTTTCAAAGTATACCCCGGCCACCGTTTATGTGATCAAAAGCATTATAAAATATGTGTCTCTCTGTCTGTCTCTCTGTCTGTCTCTGTCTCTCTCTTTCTCTGTCTGTCTTCTCTCTCTCTCTCTCTCTGTGTCTCTCTCTCTCTGCCTGTCTGTTTCTCTCTGTCTCTCTCTCTCTGCCTGTCTCTCTCACTGTGTCTGTCTTCTGTCTTACTCCCTTTCTCTGCCTGTCTGCCTGTCTGTCTGTCGGTCTCTCTCTCTCTCTCTCTCTCTCCCCCTGTCTGTATGTTTCTCTCTGTCTCTGTCTCTCTCTCTCTTTCTGTGTCTCTCTCTCCGTCTCTGTCTTTCTCTGTCTGTCTGTCTCTCTCTTTCTTTCTCTCTGTCTCTCTCTGCCTGTCTCTGTCACTCTGTCTGTCTTCTGTCTTACTCTCTCTCTGCCTGCCTGTCTCTCTCACTCTCTCTCTCTGCGTGTCTCTCTCTCTCTTTCTTTCTCTCTGTCTCTCTCTGCCTGTCTGTCTCACTCTGTCTGTCTTCTGTCTTACTCTCTCTCCGCCTGCCTGTCTCTCTCACTCTCTCTCTGCGTGTCTCTCTCTCTCTCTTTCTGTCTGTTTCTCTCTGTCTCTCTCTGTCCGTGTCTGTCTTTCTTTGTCTTTCCTTCTCTCTGTCTCTGTCTCTCTCATTGTGTCTGTCTTCTGTCTTAGTCTCTCTGTCTCTCTCCCTGTCTGTCTGTTTGTCTCTCTCTCTCTCTCTGTCTTTGTCTTTCTTTCTCTCTGTCTCTGTCTCTCTGTCTCTCTCTCTGTGTGTCTGTCTTCTGTCTTACTGTCTTTCTCTGCCTGTCTGTCTGTCTCTCTCTGTCTCTCTCTCTCTCTGTCTCTCTCTCTCTCTCTCTCTCTCTCTCTCTCTCTCTCTCTCTCCCCCCTGTCGGCTGTTTCTCTGTCTCTGTCTGTGTCTCTCTTTCTGTCTGTTTCTCTCTGTCTTTCTCTCTCTGTGTCTTTCTCTCTGTCTCTCTGTCTGTCTCTGTCTCTGTCTCTCTCTCTCTCTGTGTGTGTGGGGGGGGGTGTGGGGGGGTGTGTGTGTCTGCCTTCTGTCTTACTCTTTCTCTGCCTGTCTGTCTGCCTGTCTGTTTGTCTCTCTCTCTCTGCCTGTCTCTCTCCCTTCCTGTCTCTGTTTCTCTCTCTTTCTGTTTCTCTCTGTCTCTGACCATCTGTGTCTTTCTCCGTCTGTCTCTTTATCTGTCTCTCTCTCTCTCTTTTTCTGTCTTTCCCTCTTTGTGTATCGTTGTCTCTCTCTGTCTGTCTCTGTCTCTGTCTCTCTGTCTCTGTCTCTCTGTCTCTCTGTCTCTCTCTCTCTCTGTCTGTCTGTCTGTCTCGGTCTCTGGCTCTGGCTCTCGCTATCTCCCGCCCTCTCTTTTTTTTGCAAAATAAGCTCAAGTACATCTAATCTAATCCCTCACCAAGGCCCGAATTCTTAACTTCTGACATCCCAGATTTGATCTCCCTACAGAATGCTGTACAGAACTGGCGAGTTGATTTCTGGACTTGGATACCTCATAGAAACTACATAGGAATAAAGATCCAATCCTAAAATCTGGTGTGGCTTCTCCCTCGACTGTCTCGAAAAATCGTACCTCTGTTCCCCTAGGATGCCGGAAGAGTTTTCTCAATGTGCATCTGCCCGTGTCCTAAGTGATCTGTGACCGAGCCCTGTCCGTTCTGTCTCCAATATGTATGTGCAAACACTTCTCTCCATTTCCACAACTACCCACGGCCCCTTGTGGAACCACTGGCTCTTCGAAAAAAATCCCAGAAGTGGTTTTGGCTTTTTGGCTAGGAGGCCTAAGCCTGCTGAGAACTTTCCTGCCCAGGATCCTGTGTGAACAAAAGTGCCTCTGCTGGGAGCTGGGATCGTCGGGACCATGCTTGCTAGCGCTGGATGAGTCTCTGGAAGGACGCACGGGACTCCGCAAAGCTGACCTGTCCCACCGAGGTCAAATGGATACCTCTGCATTGGCCCGAGGCCTCCAAAGTACATCACCGTCACCAACCGTCACCGTCAGCATCCTTGTGAGCCTGCCCAAGACCCCGCCTCCGGGGAGACTCTTGGGAGCCCGGCCTTCATCGGCTAAAGTCCAAAGGGATGGTGACTTCCACCCACAAGGTCCCCACTGAACGGCGAAGATGTGGAGCGTAGGTCAGAGAGGGGACCAGGAGGGGAGACGTCCTGACCGGCGATGAGTTCCCTAGGCTCTGGCCACCCCACCCACGCCCCACGTCCCACGTCCCGGGCACCCGCGGGACACCGCCGCTTGATCCCCTCCTCTGTCCACAGCCGGCCCCACCCCACCACGCAACCCACGCACACACGCTGGAGGTTCCAAAAGCACACGGTGTGAATAGAGCCTGACGGAGCGAGAGCCCATTTCACGAGGTGGGAGGGGTGGGGGTGGGGTGGGTTGGGGGTTGTGGGGTCTGTGGAGAGCCCGATTCTCCCTCTTGGGTGGCTACAGGCTAGAAATGAATATCGCTTCTTGGGCGGAGGGGCTTCCTTAGGCCATCACCGCTTGCGGGACTACCTCTCAAACCCTCCCTTGAGGCCACAAAATAGATTCCACCCCACCCATCGACGTTTCCCCCCGGGTGCTGGATGTATCCTGTCAAGAGACCTGAGCCTGACACCATCGAATTAAACACCTTTACTGGCTTGGTGGGTTTGTTTGTTTCTGAGATGGAGTCTTGCTCTGTCCCCCAGGCTGGAGTGCAGCGGCGTGATCTCAGCTCACTGGAACCTCTGCCTCCTGGGTTCAAGTGATTCTCCTGTCTCAGCGCCACCATGGCCGGCTCATTTTTTTTTTTTTTTTTTTTTTTTTTTTTTTTTTTTTTTTTTTTTTTTAGTAGACACGGGGTTTCACCCTCTTTCATTGGTTTTCACTGGAGATTCCAGATTCGAGCCACACCTCATTCTGTGCCACAGAGAGACTTCTTCTTCTTCTTCTTCTTTTTTTTTTTTTAAGTGCAACGCAACGTGTCTGCCTTATTTGAGTGGCTTCCTATATCATTATAATTGTGTTATAGATGAAGAAAAGGTATTAAACACTGTGCTAATGATAGCGAAAGTGAAGACAAAAGAAAGGCTATCCATTTTGTGGTTAGAATAAAGTTGCTCAGTATTTAGAGCTACCTAAATACGTCAGCATTTACACTCTTCCTAGTCAAAGCTGGCCGATCTGAATAATCCTCCTTTAAACACAATTTTTGATAGGGTTAAGATTTTTTTAAGAATGCGACTCCTGCAAAAGAGCTGAACAGACAATACACATTTAAAAACATCACAACACAAGGATCAACCAGACTTGGGAAAAAAATCGAAAACGACACAAGTCTTATGAAGAACTGAGTTCTTAAAATAGGACGGAGAACATAGCCATCGGAAGAGAAGGCAGTATTGGCAAGTTGATTGTTGCGTTGGTCAGCAGTAGCTGGCACTATCTTTTTGGCCATCTTTCGGGCCATGTAACTACTACAGCAAAATGAGATATGATCCATTAAACAACATATTCGCAAATCAAAAAATGTTTCCGTAATATAATGCTTCAGATTTAGAAGCAAATCAAATGATAGAACTCCACTGCTGTAATAAGTCACCCCAAAGACCACCGTATCTGACAGAATAACTACCACAGGGTTATGACTTCAGAATTATACTTTCTCTTGATATTTACTTATGTATGTATTTATTTTTTTTAATGTATTTCTCTTGAGACGGCGTCTCGCTCTGTCGCCCAGGCTGGAGTGCAATGGTGTGATCTCGGCTCACTGCAACCGCCACCTCTCCGGGTTCAAGCGATTCTCCTGCCTCAGCCTCCCGAGTAGCTGGGACTACAGGTGCCCACCACCACGCCCAGCTAATCTTCATACTTTTAATAGAGACGGGGTTTCACCGTGTTGGCCCGGATGGTCTCGATCTCTTGACCTCGTGACCCGCCCGCCTCGGCCTCCCAAAGTGCTGGGATGACAGGCGTGAGCCACGGCGCCCGGCCTTCTCTTGACGTTTAAACTATGAAGTCAGTCCAGAAAAATGCAATAAATGTCAACGGTGAGTATGCTGTTGAGGCAGAGGTAGGACCACACTTTTTCATGTCTGATTCAGTTGATCACAATAGGACCTAGGTAGTAATTTCCTATGTGCCCACTTATACACGAGTACAAAAGAGTAAAACAGAGAGACCGCTACATTAAAGGGCACGTGAAGTTCTTCATAGTAACTCCGTAAACTGGAACACTGTCAAAAAGCAGCAGCTCGTGAGTTGTTTCCATCTATTTTTCTATTCTCCAATAAGTGAACTATGCTATTCCTTTCCAATCTCCCAAGCGCTCCTTGTCCCCATCACCACTTCGGTGCTCGAAGAAAAAGTCACAAATCCAGTCACACAACTAAAGAAACACATACACGAACCAAAGACAACTACAGCGTCTGCAAAAGTTTGCTAGAAGACTGAAACTGTTGAGTATAAGGATCTGGTATTCTATGATCATGAGTTCATTTCAGAGTTTGTTCAAGACATACGTTTCATAAGGAAACATCTTAGTTAGAAGTTATTCAGCACTATGTACCATCCCTAAGTATTTTTAACCAAATTCGTGACAATAAAGAGCTATCTAACCAGAAAAACTAGCGAGTACCGGCGCCATCCATAGGGCTTTGTCTTTACACTTCATTACCACTTACCATGCCTTACAATGTCTGGGATTGACCCTGATAGCATTTCGAAAACAAGCTGATGCTTTGTCCAGTTCTTCAGTGAAGACAAGCTCACGCCCTAATGCACTATAGGCATAAGCATCATTTGGATCCACTTCGAGAGTTCTCTGGAAGAATTGAATCGCAATATCGTGTTCCCGTTGCAGACCGAAACAGTTCCCTGCAGCACACCAGGCCTCTGGCTGGCGAAGTTTTATCCCTGTCTGTGAAGTCTTTGGACAGAACTGAAAGAGCAACATCTTTCGGAGGATGCCAAAGTGTTGTAGAGTAGATCTCCATGCCTTCGACTCTGTAATTCTCAATCCTTCTAACCTCTGAGAATTTTCTTTCAGCTTGCGTGGACTCTGAAAGTTTAAAATAGGCCCTTCCAATTTGGCACAGTACCCAACCGGTATTGCGGTGGTGAGAAGCTAGATGGCTCAAGATACTGACAGCTTCTTTGCCGTGGTGAGAACACAAAGCTAAATAACCTTCCCCCCTTTCACGAGGAAGGCTCATCAAGCCTTCCGCTGCTGCTTTTTGTAGATTAAAAGCCTGAATCTGAGGCGCGATTGCGGCTATTTTCCCTTCTGGAGTGACGGAAGAGTCCAATGTTGTCACTTCCATGGCTATCACTTATGTTCGGTGGAGTTATTCCTCCTTTATTAGCTTTACTTTTTGTTTTTCTGTTTGGGATTTTAGGTGGAAACTTCCCTTTTAATTTTCTCCTATTCTCCTCGGTTGTGGAGCTGTCACTAGTCAAGAGTCGTGAATTTCTTCGAGGCGGTGCGTTTGGGGGAGATGCCATAGTGGGGCTCAATACCTGAGGTGTTGCCCTTGTCGGCGCACCAGAACTTTGTGTTTTTGCAAGAATTGGGGTTACCTTTCGGCTCTTTCCCCTCTGCGAGAAGACAGACTGTGTTCCGGTTTGGCCGATTCCGGCAACAGACTTTTTTGAAGGGGCTCCGGTGGATGGCACGTCAATGACAGAAGGTGTCTAATACCAGTGCAGTTTTGTCCATAGGATCCGTCTCCGGGACTTGGGGCTTCTAATGGCAAAATGCCAACACTTGGGGCTCATGGACTAACTAACTGCTGCTGGTCCTCCTAATACACTTCGACCAGTTTTTGGTTTATGTTGAACCTGTTTAGATCATATGGAAGTTCCTGTTCCCAGTGGGACAGTATCAGGTGAAAGGACGGCTGAATCGATAGAAGACACTGGGGAGTCTGTATTCAAGGAGTACTTTGAATTGGAAGATTCTCAATTCAATCCGTTTAATTCAACGGTGTCCTGGGGTGTTTCCGTAAGAACGGTCTCAGGCTGTCTGTGACATAAGCTAGGACGAGGTCCCAGTGTTTTGGCACAACACTTGGACAGGCAGTTGCTAAAGCTCTCTAGAGATGTGAATCAAAATGTTTGGTCGGGATCTGGCTTTTCCCCCCTATTTCACATCATGATTCAAAGGGACACCAGAGGAAAGGATTTCAACGAAGGCTCTTTTGGTCACATTCTGACCCTTTGGTAAGCCGATCTGTCTTGCAATATACATGTCCCAACGATGGAAGGGGAAAGCGAGCTGAATCAGCAAACTCAGGAACAATAATATCATCATGGCTTCTCTGCTTAGGAAACACTCCACCCGATAAGATTTGATCCCCTTCTGCAAGCTTGCTGAGATCAACACAACATTTCGCAAGCAGGTATTTGCATTGCGGTGTAGTACCACTGTGTCCTTTCAAGAGTCTATATGTTTTATAGGCCTTTCCTGAGCGGTAAGAAGAGGTTGCCAGTAAAAACAAGGCTTCTTCTGAGTGTACTTCTGCATAGAGGCGTTCTGCGAGGAAAACCGCATCTCGGTAGGCATAGTGGCTTAGTGCTTGCCATATAGCAGCCTGGACGGGTCCCTGCAGCACCGCCATCCTCGAGGCTCAGGCCCACTTTCTGCAGTGCCTCAGGCACCGCCCCCCCCCCACCCCCCCCCCCACCCCCATAGCGGCTCCGGCCCGGCCAGCCCCGGCTCATTTAAAGTCACCAGCGACCGTTACCGACCGTTACCGTGGGATGGGGGAGTCCGAGCCAGAATGACTTCTTTATCCTGCCGACTCTGGAAAGCCCGGCCCCTTGTGATCCATTGCAAACCGAGAGTCACCTCGTGTTTAGAACACGGATCCACTCCCAAGTTCAGTGGGGGGATGTGAGGGATGTGGCAGGTAGGACGAAGGACTCTCTTCCTTCTGATTCGGTCTGCACAGTGGGGCCTAGGGCTGGAGCTCTCTCTGTGCGGACCGCTGACTCCCTCTACCTTGGGTTCCATCGGCCCCACCCTGGAACGCGGGCCTTGGCAGATTCTGGCCCTTCCTGGCCCTTCAGTCGCTGTCAGAAACCCCATCTCGTGCTCGGATGCCCCGAGTGACTGTGGCTCGCACCTCTCCGGAAACATTGGAAATCTCTCCTCTACGCGCGGCCACCTGAAACCACAGGAGCTCGGGACACACGTGCTTTCGGGAGAGAATGCTGAGAGTCTCTTGCCGACTCTCTCTTGACTTGAGTTCTTCGTGGGTGCGTGGTTAAGACGCAGTGAGACCAGATGTATTAACTCAGGCCGGGTGCTGGTGGCTCGCGCCTGTAACCCCAGCACTTTGGGAGGCCGAGGCCGTAGGATCCCTCGAGGAATCGCCTAACCCTGGGGAGGTTGAGGCTGCAGTGAGTGAGCCATAATTGTGTCACTGCGCTCCAGTCTGGGCGAAAGACAGAATGAGGCCCTGCCACAGGCAGGCAGGCAGGCAGGCAGGCAGGCAGGCAGGCAGGCAGGCAGGCAGGCGGGCGGGCGGGCAGGCAGGCAGGCAGAAAGACAACAGCTGTATTATGTTCTTGTCAGGGTAGGAAGCAAAAATAACAGAATACAGCCCTTATTTTTTTTTTCCCCTTCGGACGGAGTTTCACTCTTGGTGCCCACGCTGGAGTGCAGTGGCACCATCTCGGCTCACCGCAACCTCCACCTCTCGCGTTCAAACGATTCTCCTGCCTCAGCCTCCTGAGTAGCTGGGATTACAGGCAGGGGCCACCACACCCGGCTGATTTTGTATTGTTAGTAGAGACGGCATTTCTCCATGTGGGTCAGGCTGGTCTCGAACTGGCGACCCCAGTGGATCTGCCCGCCTCGGCCTCCCAAAGTGCTGGGGTGACAGGCGTGAGCCATCGTCACCGGCCGGCTACGTTTTTTTTTTTTTTTTTTTTTTTTTTAATTATTTTACTTTTTTTTAGTTTTCAATTTTAATCTATTTATTTACTTATTTACATTTATTTATTTATTTATGTATTTACTTATTTATTTATTTTCGAGACAGACTCTCGCTCTGTTGCCCAGACTGGAGTGCAGCGGCGCGATTTCGGCTCACTGCAAGCTCTGCCTCCCGGGTTCACGCCATTCTCCTGCCTCAGCCTCCCAAGTAGCCGGGACTACAGGCGCCCACCACTGTGCCTGGCTGACTTTTTGTATTTTGAGTAGAGATGGGGTTTCACTGTGGTAGCCAGGATGGTCTCGATCTCCTGACCCTGTGATCCGTCCACCTCGGCCTCCCAAAGTGCTGGGATGACAGGCGTGAGCCACCGCCCCCGGCCTATTTATCTATTTATTAACTTTGAGTCCAGGTTATGAAACCAGTTAGTTTTTGTAATTTTTTTTTTTTTTTTTTTTTTTTTTGAGACGAGGTTTCACCGTGTTGCCAAGGCTTGGGCCGAGGGATCCACCGGCCCTCGGCCTCCCAAAAGTGCGGGGATGACAGGCGCGAGCCTACGGCGCCCGGACCCCCCCTTCCCCCCTCCCCCGCTTGTCTTCCCGACAGACAGTTTCACGGCAGAGCGTTTGGCTGGCGTGCTTAAATTCATTCTAAATAGAAATTTGGGACGTCAGCTTCTGGCCTCACGGACTCTGAGCTGAGGAGTCCCCTGGTCTGTCTATCACAGGACCGTACACGTAAGGAGGAGAAAAATCGTAACGTTCAAAGTCAGTCATTTTGTGATACAGAAATGCACAGATTCACCCAAAACACAGAAACCAGTCTTTTAGAAATGGCCTTAGTCCTGCTGTCCGTGCCAGTGATTCTTTTCAGTTTGGACCTTGACTGAGAGAATTCCCAGTCGGTCTCTCGTCTCTGGACGGAAGTTCCAGATGATCCGATGGGTGGGGGACTTAGGCTGCGTCCCCCCAGGAGCCCTGGTCGATTAGTTGTGGGGATCGCTTTGGAGGGCGCGGTGACCCACTGTGCTGTGGGAGCCTCCATCCTTCCCCCCACCCCGTCCCCAGGGGATCCCAATTCATTCCGGGCTGACACTCTCACTGGCAGACGTCGGGCATCACCTAGCGGTCACTGTGACTCTGAAAACAGAGGCCTCACAGAGGAAGGGAGCACCAGGCCGCCTGCGCACAGCCTGGGGCAACTGTGTCTTCTCCACCGCCCCCGCCCCCACCTCCATGTTCCTCCCTCCTTTGTTGCCTAGGAAACCGCCACTTTGACGACTGGGTCTGATTGACCTTTGATCAGGCAAAAACGAACAAACAAATACATAAATAAAATAACACAAAAGTAACTAACTAAATAAAATAAGTCAATACAATCCATTGCAATGCAATAAAATACCATACGATACGATCGGATAGGATAGGATAGGATACGATACGATACGATACGATACGATACAATACAATACAATACAATACAATACAATACAATACAATAGGCCAGGCGCGGTGGCTCATGCCTGTCATCCCATCACTTTGGGAGGCCGAGGTGGACGCATCACCTGAAGTCGGGAGTTGGAGACAAGCCCGACCAACATGGAGAAATCCCGTCTCAATTGAAAATACAAAACTAGCCGGGCGCGGTGGCACATGCCTATAATCCCAGCTGCTAGGAAGGCTGAGGCAGGAGAATCGCTTGAACCTGGGAAGCGGAGGGTGCGGTGAGCCGAGATTGCGCCATCGCACTCCAGTCTGAGCAAAAAGAGCGAAACTCCGTCTCAAAAATAAATAAATAAATACATACATACATAAATACATAAATTAAAATAAATAAATACAATACAATAAAATAAATGGGCCCTGCGCGGTGGCTCAAGCCTGTCACCCCCTCACTTTGGGAGGCCAAGGCCGGTGGATCAAGAGGCGGTCAGACCAACAGGGCCAGTATGGTGAAACCCCGTCTCTACTCACAATACACAAAATTAGCCGGGCGCCGTGCTGTGCTGTACTGTCTGTAATCCCAGCTACTCGGGAGGCCGAGCTGAGGCAGGAGAATCGCTTGAACCTGGGAGGTGGAGGTTGCAGTGAGCCGAGATCGTGCCACTGCACCCCAGCCTGGGCGACAGAGCGAGACTCCGTCTCAAAAAAATGAAAATGAAAATGAAATGCAACAAAATAATTAAAAAGTGAGTTTCCGGGGAAAAAGAAAGAACAGCAACAACAACAACAACAACAACAACAACAACAACAACAAAAAACAACCCCACCGTGACATACACGTACGTACGCCTCTCGCCTTTCGAGGCATCAAACACGTTAGGAATTATGCGTGATTTCTTTTTTTTAACTTAATTTTATTTTATTATCATGATTTATGTTTCGAGACGGAGTCTCGGAGGCCCGCCCTCCCTCCGTCCCATTCCCTGGTTGCCCAGACAACCTCAGGAGACAGACCCTGGCTGGGCCAGATTGTTCTTCTCCTCGGTCGATGGTTTCCTTGTCTTTCTTCGTGTCTTTAACCCGCGTGGACTCTTCCGCTCGGGTTTGACAGATGGCAGCTCCACTTTAGGCCTTGTTGTTGTTGGGGACTTTCCCGATTCTCCCCAGATGTAGGGAAAGCAGGTAGATTTGCCTTGCCTGGCCTTGCCTGGCCTTGCCTTTTCTTTCTTTCTTTCTTTCTTTCTTTCTTTCTTTCTTTCTTTCTTTCTTTCTTTCTTTCTTTCCTTCTTTCCTTCATTACTTTCTTTTTTTCTTCTTCTTCTTCCTTTTTTTTTTTTTTTTTTTTTGAGACAGAGTTTCACTCTTGTTGCCCAGGCTAGAGGGCAATGGCGCGATCTCGGCTCACCGCACCCTCCGCCTCCCAGGTTCAAGCGATTCTCCTGCCTCAGCCTCCTGATTAGCTGGGATTACAGGCATGGGCCACCGTGCCTGGCTGATGTTTGTACTTTTAGTAGAGACGGTGTTTTTCCATGTTGGTCAGGCTGGTCTCCAACTCCCAACCTCAGGTGGTCCGCCTGCCTTGGCCTCCCAAAGTGCTGGGATGACAGGCGTGAGCCACAGTGCCCAGCCTCTCTCTCTCTCTCTCTCTCTCTCTCGCTCGCTCGCTCGCTCGCTTGCTTGCTTTCGTGCTTTCTTGCTTTCTTGTTTTCTTTCTTTCTTTTGTTTCTTTCTTGCTTGCTTTCTTGCTTGCTTGTTTTCTTGCTTTCTTGCTTTCCTTTCTTTTTCTTTCTTGCTTTCTTGCTTGCTTGCTTTCGTGCTGTCTTGTTTTCTTGCTTGCTTGCGTGCTTGCTTGCTTTCGTGCTTTCTTGCTTTCTTGTTTTCTTGCTTTCTTTCTTTCTTTTGTTTCTTTCTTGCTTGTTTTTCTTTCTTGCTTGCTTTCTTGCCTTCTTTTCTTTCTTGCTTGCTTTCTTGCTTTCTTTTCTTTTTCTTTCTTTCTTTCTTGCTTTCTTGTTTTCTTGCTTTCTTGCTTGCTTTCGTGCTTTCTTGTTTTCTCGCTTTCTGTCTTTTGCTTCTTTCTCTCTTGCTCTCTCGCTTGCTTGCTTGCTTGCTTTCGTGCTTTCTTGTTTTCTTGCTTTCTTTCTTTCTTTTGTTTCTTTCTTGCTTGCTTTCTTGCTTTCTTGTTTTCTTGCTTTCTTGCTTTCTTTCCTGCTTTCTTTCTTGCTTTGTTTTCTTTCTAGCTTTCTTTTCTTTCTTGCTTGCTTTCTTGCTTTCTTTTCTTTTTCTTTCTTTCTTTCTTGCTTTCTTTTTTCTTGCTTTCTTGCTTTCTTTTCTCTTTCTTTCTTTCTTTCCTGCTTTTTTGCTTTCTTGCTTGCTTTCTCGCTTGCTTGCTTTCTGTCTGTCTGTCTTTCTTTCTTTCTTTCTTTCTTTCTTTCTTTCTTTCTGTTTCGTCCTTTTGAGACAGAGTTTCACTCTTGTTTCCACGGCTAGAGTGCAATGGCGCGATCTTGGCTCACCGCACCTTCCGCCTCCCGGGTTCGAGGGCTTCTCCTGCCTCAGCCTCCTGATGAGCGGGGATTACAGGGAGGCACCCCCACGCCTGGCTTGGCTGATGTTTGTGTTTTTAGTAGGCACACCGTGTCTCTCCGTGTTGGTCAGGCTGGTCTCCGACTCCCGACCTCATGTGATGCGCCCACCTCGGCCTCTCGAAGTGCTGGGATGACGGGCGTGAGCCACCGTGCCCGGCCTGTTGACTCATTTCGTTTTTTTTTTTTATTTCTTTCGTTTCCGTGTATTTACTGACATTTATTAATGTAAACATTTTTGTACATTTATATGTAAACGACAATGCGTATATCTTTGCATTTACTACTCTCGCGTCTCGTAAACACGTACCGATTGCATAGAAACATACTTCTACATAATAGACGTAGGTGTTTCTGCTATACGAATACATACACATCGCTCTATAGAGAAGCGATCGTCCACAAATACGTTTACGCTTACGTACGAAAAGTGTTGTATTTATGTTAATAAATGAACAAGTGTACGTAGTTATCTCTGTTTTCTTTCTTCCGCTCCTTTACGTTTTTCTTCCTTCCTTTCTTCCTTTCCCTCCTTCTTTAGGTTTTTCTTCCTCTCTTCCTTTCCTTCTTTCTCTCTTTCTGATCTTTTCTCCTTCGTGCTTTATTTCTCTTTCGTTCCCTGTCTCTCCTTCTTTTTTCTTTCCTCCCTGTTTCTTTTTCCCTTCTTTCCTTCGTTTCTTTCCTCATTCTTTCTCTCTTTTTCATGTTTCTTTCCTTTCCGTCTGTCTTGTAAAAATGGAGTGTTTCAAAAGTTTTCTCTGTGTATCTACGTTTTTTAAATTGTCTCTCTTTTCTCCATTTTCTTCCTCCCTCCCTCCCTCCCTGCTCCCTTCCCTCCCTCCTTCCCTTTCACCATCTGTCTCTTTTCCCCATTCCCCGCCGCTCCCCCCCCCCCCGTCTGTCTCTGCGTGGATTCCGGAAGAGCCCATGCATTTTGCCTCTCCGTGTGTCTGCAGCGACCCGCGACCGAGTCCTTGTGTGTTCTTTCTCCCTCCCTCCCTCCCTCCCTCCCTGCTTCCGAGATGCATCTCCGAACACCCACGCGCCGTGGGTTGTCTTCTGACTCTGTCGCGGTCGAGGCAGAGACGCGTTTTGGGCCCCGTGTGTGTGGGGTTGGGGCAGAGGGGCTGCGTTTTCGGCCTCGGGAAGAGCTTCTCGGCTCACGGTTTCGCTTTTGCGGTCCACGGGCCGCCCTGCCATCCGGATCTGTCTCGCTGACGTTCGCGGCGGTCGTCGGGCTCCATCTGGCGGCCGCTTTTAGATCGCGCTCTCGGCTTCCGGAGCTGCGGTGGCAGCTGCCGAGGGAGGGGACCGTCCCCGCTGTGAGCTGTGCAGAGCTCCGGAAAGCCCGCGGTCGTCAGCCCGGCTGGCCCGGTGGCGCCAGAGCTGTGGCGCGTCGCTTGTGAGTCAGAGCTCTGGCGTGCAGGTTTATGTGGGGGGGAGGCTGTCGCTGCGCTTCTGGGCCCGAGCCGGGCGTGGGGCTGCCCGGGCCGGTCGACCAGCGCGCCGCGGCTCCCGAGGCCCGAGCCGCGACCCGCGGGGACCCGCCGCGCGTGGCGCGGGAGGCTGGGGACGCCCTTCCCGGCCCGGTCGCGGGTCCGTCCGCGCTCATCCTGGCCGTCTGAGGCGGCGGCCGAATTCGTTTCCGAGTCCCCGTGGGGAGCCGGGGACCGTCCTGCCCCCGTCCCCCGGGTGCCGGGGAGCGGTCCCCGGGCCGGGCCGCGGTCCCTCTGCCGCGATCCTTTCTGGCGAGTCCCCGTGCGGAGTCGGAGAGCGCTCCCTGAGCGCGCGTGCGGCCCGAGAGGTCGCGCCTGGCCGGCCTTCGGTCCCTCGTGTGTCCCGGTCGTAGGAGGGGCCGGCCGAGAATGCTTCCGGCTCCCGCTCTGGGGACACGGGCCGGCCCCCTGCGTGTGGCACGGGCGGCCGGGAGGGCGTCCCTGGCCCGGCGCTGCTCCCGCGTGTGTCCTGGGGTTGACCAGAGGGCCCCGGGCGCTCCGTGTGTGGCTGCGATGGTGGCGTTTTTGGGGA
This sequence comes from Pan paniscus, assembly GCF_029289425.2. Taxonomy (NCBI): domain Eukaryota; kingdom Metazoa; phylum Chordata; class Mammalia; order Primates; family Hominidae; genus Pan; species Pan paniscus. The sequence goes on along the minus strand of NC_073266.2, from coordinate 1,544,882 downwards.
CAGGTGTCCGTGTCGCGCGTTTCCTGGGCCGGCGGCGTGGTCGGTGACACGACCTCCCGGCCCCGGGGGAGGTATATCTTTCACTCCGAGTCTGCATCTTGGGCCACCGGGTTATTGCTGACACGCTGTCCTCTGGCGACCTGTCGCTGGAGAGGTTGGGACTCCGGGTGCGTGCGGGGCTCTGGCCTACCGGTGACCCGGCTAGCCGGCCGTGCTCCTGCTTGAGCCGCCCGCTGGGGCCCGCGGGCCTGCTGTCCTCCGCGCGCCCGGGCGTGTCCCGACTCCCGGTGCCGGCCCGGGTCCGGGTCTCTGACCCACCTGGGGGCGGCGGGGAAGGCGGCGAGGGCCACCCTGCCCCCGTGCGCTCTCCGCTGCGGGCGCCCGGGGCGGCCGCGACAACCCCACCCCGCTGGCTCCGTGCCGTGCGTGTCAGGCGTTCTCGTCTCCGCTGGGTTGTCCGCCGCCCCTTCCCCGGAGCAGGGCGTCGGCCGGCCGGCCGGCCGACCTCCGCTCCCGGGGGGCTCTTTCGTGATCGATGTGGTGACGTCGTGCTCTCCCGGGCCGGGTCCGAGCCGCGACGGGCGAGGGGCGGACGTTCGTGACGAACGGGACCGTTCTTCTCGCTCCGCCCCGCGGGGTCCCCTCGTCTCTCCTCTCCCCGCCTGCGGGCGGCGCGTGTGGGGGAGGCGTGTGGGGTGCGGAGCCCGGCCTGACCTCGCCGTCCCGCCCGCCGCCTTCTGCGTCGCGGGGCGGGTCGGCGGGGCCCTCTGACGCGGCAGGCACCCCTCGCTGTCGCCTCCAGTGGTTGTGGACTTGCGGGCGGCCCCCCTCCGCGGCGGTGGGGGGTGCCGTCCCGCCGGCCCGTCGTGCTGCCCTCTCGGGGGGGCGTGCGCGAGCGTCGGCTCCGCTTGGGCCTCTGCGGTGCTCCTGGAGCGCTCCGGGTTGTCCCTCAGGTGCCCGAGGCCGAGCGGTGGTGTGTCGTCCCCGCCCCCAGCGCCCCCTCCTCCGGTCGCCGCCGCGGTGTCCGCGCGTGGGTCCTGAGGGAGCTCGTCGGTGTGGGGTTCGAGGCGGTCGAGTGAGACGAGACGCGCCCCTCCCACGCGGGGAAGGGCGTCCGCCTGGTCCGGCGAGCGCACGTCCCGTGCTCCCCTCTGGCGGGTGCGCGCGGGCCGTGTGAGCGATCGCGGTGGGTTCGGGCCGGTGGCGCGTGCGCCGGCCGGCCGCCGAGGGGCTGCCGTTCTGCCTCCGACCGGTTGTGTGTGGGTTGACTTCGGGGGTGCTTTTGCCTCGGAAGGAAGGAGGCGGGTGGACGGGGGGGCCTCGTGGGGGTTGCGCGCGCGCGCGCGCCGGCCGGGCCCCCGCCCTGACCGCGAACGCTCAAGGTGGCCGCACGCAGGTGTTTCCTCGTACTGCAGGCCCCCTCCCTTCCCCAGGCGTCCCTCGGCGCCTCTGCGGGCCCGAGGAGGGGCGGCTGGCGTGTGGGGGAGTGTGACCCACCCTCGGTGAGAAAGCCTTCTCTAGCGATCCGAGAGGCGTGCCTTGGGGTACCGGATCCCCCGGACTGCCGCCTCTGTCTGTGCCTCCGTCATGGGAGCGCTGCCGTAGCGACTCGCTCGCAGAGGACCCTCCTCCGCTTCCCCCTCGACGGGGTTCGGGGGGGAGAGCGAGGGTTTCCGCCGGCCACCGCGGTGGTGGCCGAGCGCGGCTCGTCGCCTACTGTGGCCCGCGCCTCCCCCTTCCGAGTCGGGGGAGGATCCCGCCGGGCCGGGCCCTGGCGTCCCAGCGGGTTGGGACGTGGCGGCCGGCGGGCGGTGGGTTGTGCGCGCACGGCGTTCCGTCCGGCGCGTGACCCCCTCCGCCGCGAGTCGGCTCTCCGCCCGCTCCCGTGTGCCGAGTCGTGACCGGTGCCCACGACCGCGTTTGCGTGGCGCGGGGTCGGGCCGCCTGGGCCTGGGAAAGCGTCCCACGGTGGGGGCGCGCCGGTCTCCCGGAGCGGGACCGGGCCGGAGGATGGACGAGAGAATCACGAGCGATGGTGGTGCTGGCGTGTCGGGTTCGTGGCTGCGGTCGCTTCGGGGCCCCCGGTGGCGGGACCCCGGGGCTCGCGAGGCGGGTCTCGGTGGGGGCCGAGGGCCGTCCGGCGTCCCAGGCGGGGCGCCGCGGGACCGCCCTCGTGTCTGTGGCGGTGGGATCCCGCGGCCGTGTTTTCCTGGTGGCCCGGCCGTGCCTGAGGTTTCTCCCCGAGGCGCCGCCGCCTCTGCGGGGCCCCCGGGTGCCCTTGCCCGTCTGTGCCCTCTTCCCCGCCCGCCGCCCGCCGATCCTCTCTTCTCCCCGAGCGGCTCACCGGCTTGACGTCGGTTGGTGGCCCCGTCTGGGACCGAA
>NC_073266.2:1522500-1530000 GCF_029289425.2 Pan paniscus | reverse complement strand
GACTGCTGGGAGTACAGGCGTGAGCCACCACGCCTGGCCGATTCCTTCCTTTTTTCAATCTTATTTTCTGAACGCTGCCGTGTATGAACGTACATTTATACACACACACACACACACACACACACACACACACACACACACACGTAGTGATAAAACTCTGTAAATGATATTTCCATAATGAATACGTTTATATTATGTGACTTTTAATGGATGAGTATGTATTAAAACCCCATTTCATTTACCTACACGTGTATGTATATCCTTCCTCCCTTCCTTCCTTCCTTCATTCATTTATTATTTATTCATAATTTTCGTGTATTTATTTTCTTTTCTTTTGGGGCCGGCCCGCCTGGTCTTCTGACTCTGGGCTCTGGTGACCTCAGCCTCCCACGTAGCTGGGACTACAGGGATCTCTTAAGCCCGGGAGGGAGAGGCTAACGTGGGCTGTGATCGCGCACTTCCACTCCAGCTTACTGGGCTGCGGTGGGGTGGAGTGGGGTGGGGTGCAGAGAAGACAATTGATTGCGATCTTAATTGCCTTTTAGCTTCATTCATACCCTGTTATTTGCTTGTTTATTCTCATGGGTTATTCTGTGTCACTGTCATGTTCATCGTTTGCTTGCCTGCTTGCTTGTTTATTTCCTTCCTTCCTTCCTTCCCTCCCTCCCTCCCTCCCTCCCTCCCTCCCTCCCTCCCTCCCTCCCTCCCTCCCTCCCTTACTGGCAGGGTCTTCCTCTGTCTCTGCCGCCCAGGATCACCCCAACCTCAATGCTTTGGACCGACCAAACGGTCGTCCTGCCTCTGATCCCTCCCATCCCCATTACCTGAGACTACAGGCACGCACCACCACACCGGCTGACTTCTATGTTGCTTCTCATGTTTTCCGTAGGTAGGTATGTATGCGTGGGTATGTATGTATGTACGTATGTATGTATGTATGTATGTGAGTGAGATGGGTTTCGGGATTCTATCATGTTGCCCATGCTGGTCTCGAACTCCTGTCCTCAAGCAATCCGCCTGCCTGCCTCGGCCGCCCACACTGCTGCTATTACAGGCGTGAGACGCTGCGCCTGGCTCCTTCTACGTTTGCCTGCCTGCCTGCCTGCCTGCCTGCCTGCCTGCCTATCAATCGTCTTCTTTTTAGTACGGATGTGCTCTCGCTTTGTTGTCCATGCTCTGGGCACACGTGATCTCTTTTTAAACTTCTATGATTATGATGATTGTAGGCGTCATCTCACGTGTCGGGGTGATCTCCAACTTTTAGGCTCCAGAGATCCTCCCGCATCGGCCTCCCGGAGTGCTGTGATGACACGCGTGGGCACGGTACGCTCTGGTCATGTTTGTCATGGGTCGGTTCTTTCCGTTTTTAATACGGGGACTGCGAACAGATAAAATGTTCACACGCATCTCACCGATCCGCCTTTTCGTTCTTTCTTTTTTTTTTCTCTTTAGACGGAGTTTCACTCTTGTCGCCCACGGTGGAGTACGATGGCGGATCTCGGCTCACCGCACCCTCCGCCTCCCAGGTTCAAGTGATTCTCCTGCCTCAGCCTTCCCGAGTAGCTGCGATGACAGCGATGAGCCATCGTGCCTGGCTAATTTTTCTATTCCTAGTACAGATGGGGTTTCTCCATCTTGGTTAGGCTGGTCTTCAACTTCCGACCGTTGGAGGATCTTAACTTTCTTGGTGGTGGTTGTTTTTCTTTTTCTTTTTTTCTTTTCTTTTCTTTCCTTCTCCTTCCCCCCCCAACCCCCCTTGTCGTCGTCGTCGTCCTCCTCCTCCTCCTCCTCCTCCTCCTCCTCCTCCTCCTCCTCCTCCTCCTCCTCTTTCATTTCTTTCAGCTGGGCTCTCCTACTTGTGTTGCTCTGTTGCTCACGCTGGTCTCAAACTCCTGGCCTTGACACTTCTCCCGTCACATCCGCCGTCTGCTTGTTGAAATGAGCATCTCTCGTAAAATGGAAAAGATGAAAGAGATAAACACGAAGACGGAAAGCACGGTGTGAACGTTTCTCTTGCCGTCTCCCGGGGTGTACCTTGGACGCGGAAACACGGAGGGAGCTTGGCTGAGTGGGTTTTCGGTGCCGAAACCTCCCGAGGGCCTCCTTCCCTCTCCCCCTTGTCCCCGCTTCTCCCCCAGCCGAGGCTCCCACCGCCGCCCTGGCATTTTCCACAGGAGAGGTATAGGGAGAGGACTGACACGCCTTCCACATCTATATCCTGCCGGACGTCTCTGGCTCGGCGTGCCCCACCGGCTACCTGCCACCTTCCAGGGAGCTCTGAGGTGGATGCGACCCCCCCCCCCAGTCACGTCCCGCTACCCTCCCCCGGCTGGCCTTTGCCGGGCGACCCCAGGGGAACCGCGTTGACGCTGCCCTCGGATCCTCAGGCGAAGACTTCCACCGGATGCCCCGGGTGGGCCGGTTGGGATGAGACTGGACCACCCCGGACCGTGCTGTTCTTGGGGGTGGGCTGACGTACGGGGTGGACTGGCGGCCCCAGCATTGTAAAGGGTGCGTGGGTATGGAAATGTCACGTAGGATGCCCTCCTTCCCTTCGGTCTGCCTTCAGCTGCCTCAGGCGTGAAGACAACTTCCCATCGGAACCTCTTCTCTTCCCTTTCTCCAGCACACAGATGAGACGCGTGAGAGGCAGAAACAGCTCAATAGATACTGCTGACCTTCATTTGTGGAATCCTCAGTCGTCTACACACAAGACAGGTGACTAGGCAGGGACACAGATCAAACACTATTTCCGGGTCCTCGTGGTGGGATTGGTGTCTCTCCTCTCTCTCTCTCTCTCTCTCTCTCTCTCTCTCTCTCTCTCTCTCTCTCTCACACGCGCGCGCGCACGCACGCATGCACGCACGCACACACACACACACATTTCCATATCTAGTTCACAAAGCACACTCACTTAACCTTTTCACAGTACGCAGGCTGAGTGAAACCCACCCCACCTTCCACCCGTTGGCTGACGAAACCCCTTCTCTACAATGGATGAAAAAGATGATCTGGGCCGGGCACGCTAGCTCACGCCTGTCATTCCGGCACTTTGGGAGGCCGAGGCCGGTGGATCGCTTGGGGCCGGGAGTTGGAGACCAGGCTGGCCGACGTGGCGAAACCCCGTCTCTCTGAAAAATAGAACGATTAGCCGGGCCTGGTGGCGTGGGCTTGGAATCACGACCGCTCGGGAGACTGGGGCGGGCGAGTTGTTCCAACCGGGGAGGCCGAGGTTGCGATGGGCTGAGATCGTGCCGTGGCGATCCAGCCTGGATGACGGAGCGAGACCCCGTCTCGATACAATCATGATGTTATTATAAGATGAGTTGTGCGCGGTGATGGCCGCCTGTAGTCGCAGCTACTCGGGAGGCTGAGATGAGGAGAGGATCACTTGAGGCCCCACAGGTCGAGGCTTCGGTCGGCCGTGACCCACTGTATCCTGGGCGGTCACCGGTCAAGGAGATATGCCCCCTCCCCGTTTGCTTTTCTTTTCTTCCCTTCTCTTTTCTTCTTTTTTCTTCTCTTTTCTTTTCTTCTTTCTTTCTTTCTTTCTTTCTTTCTCTCTCTCTCTCTCTTCCCCTCTTTCTTTCCTGCCTTCCTGCCTTCCTGCCTTTCTTCTTTTCTTCTTTCCTCCTTTCCTCCCTTCCTTCTTTCCTCCCGCCTCAGCCTCCCAAAGTGCTGGGATGACTGGCGTGAGGTACCATGCCTGCTTGGCCTAAAGAGACCCTCTTGGAAAGTGAGACACAGAGAGCGCCTTCCAGTGATCTCATGGACTGATTTAGAGACGGCATCTCGCTCCGTCACCCCGGCAGTGGTGCCATCGTAACTCACTCCCTGCAGCGTGGACGCTCCTGGACTCGAGCGATCCTTCCGCCTCAGCCTCCAGAGTACAGAACCTGGGACCGCAGGCACGCGCCACTGCGCCCACACCGTTTTAAATTTTCTTTTCCTCCCCCCCCCCCCCCCCGCCCGAGACAGAGTTTCGCTCTCGTGGCCTAGACTGCAGTGCGGTGGCGCGATCTTGGCTCGCCGCAACCTCTGCCTCCCGGTTTCAAGCGATTCTCCTGCATCGGCCTCCTGAGTAGCCGGGATTGCGGGCGTGCGCTGCCACGTCTGGCTGATTTTGTATTTTTAGTGGAGACGGGGCTTCTCCATGTCGATCGGGCTGGTCTCGAACTCCCGACCTCAGGTGATCCGCCCTCCCCGGCCTCCGGAACTGCTGGGATGACAGGCGTGAGCCACCGCGCCCGGCCTTCATTTTTAAATGTTTTCCCACAGACGGGGTCTCATCATTTCGTTGCAACCCTCCTGCCCGGCGTCTCAAAGTGCTGGCGTGACGGGCGTGAGCCACTGCGCCTGGACTCCGGGGAATGATTCACGACCACGGTCGCTGTACTGATTCTTTCTTTCTTTCTTTCTTTCTTTCTTTCTTTCTTTCTTTCTTTCTTTCTGTCTTTCTGTCTGTCTGTCTGTCTGTCTGTCTTTCTTTCTTTCTTTCTTTCTTTCTTTCTTTCCTTTCTTTCCTTTCTTTCTTTTCTTTCTTTCTTTCTTTCTTTCTTATTTATTGATAAATTATTTTATGATTTATTTGTGTACTTATTTTCAGACGGAGTCTCGCTCTGGGCGGGGCGGGGCGGGGCGAGGCGAGGCACAGCGCATCGCTTTGGAAGCCGCGGCAACGCCTTTCAAAGCCCCATTCATATGCACAAAGCCCTATTCCCTTCCTGGAGTTGGAGCTGATGCCTTCCGTAGCCTTGGGTTTCTCTCCATTCGGAAGCTTTGACAGGCGCAACCCCACCCAGAGGCTGGCTGCGGCTGAGGATTAGGGGGTGTGTTGCGGCTGAAAAGTGGGTCCCCTAGTTTTGATACCTCAGTGGACACATCCCCCGACCGCCATCGCTTGCTCGCCCTCTGAGATCCCCCGCCTCCACCGCCTTGCAGGCTCACCGCCTACTTTCATTTCTTTCTTCCTTCCTTGCGTTTCAGGAGGGGGTGCGGGAATGAGGGTGTGTGTGGGGAGGGGGTGCGGGGTGGGGACGGAGGGGAGCGTCCTAAGGGTCGATTTAGTGTCACGCCTCTTTCACCGCCACCACCGAAGATGAAAGCAACGATCGGCTACATACCGCGTGTTCTCATCTAGAAGTGGGAACTTACAGATGAGAGTTCTTGCATGGGCAGAACGAGGGGGACCAGGGACGCGGAAGCCTGCTTGAGGGAGGAGGGGTGGAAGGAGAGACAGCTTCAGGAAAAAAACAAAACACGAATACTGTCGGACACAGCACTGACTACCCGGGTGATGAAATCATCTGCACACTGAACACCCCCGTCACAAGTTTACCTATGTCACAATCTTGCACATGTATGCTTGAACGACAAATAAAAGTTAGGGGGGAGAGAGGAGAGAGGGGGAGAGAGCGAGAGAGCGAGAGAGCGAGAGAGCGAGAGCGAGAGCGAGAGCGAGAGCGAGAGCGAGAGAGAGAGAGAGAGAGAGAGAGAGAGAGAGAGAGAGAGACAAGTACAACCAAACACCACCTCCTTGACCTGAGTCAGGGGGTTTCTGGCCTTTTGGGAGAACGTTCAGCGACAATGCAGTATTTGGGCCGGTTCTTTTTCTTCTTCTTCTTCTTCTTTTCTTTCTTTTTTTTGGACTGAGTCTCTCTCGCTCTGTCACCCAGGCTGCGGTGCAGTGGCGCTCTCTCGGCTCACTGGAACCTCTGCTTCCCGGGCTCCAGTGATTCTTCTTCGGTAGCTGGGATTACAGGCACGCACCAGGATGGCCGGCTCATATTCTTATTTTTAGTAGAGAGGGGGTTTCTCCACGTTGGCCACGCTGGTATCGAACTCTTGACCTCAAATGATGCGCCTTCCTGGGCCTCCCAAAGTGCTGGAAACGACAGGCCTGAGCCGCCGGGATTTCAGCCTTTGAAAGCGCGGGCCCTGCCAACTTTCGCTGCGGCCCTTACGCTCAGAAGGACGTGTCCTCTCTGCCATAGGTTGACTCCTTGAGTCCCCTAGGCCATTGCACTGTAGCCTGGGCAGCAAGAGCCAAACTCCGTCCCCCCACCTCCCCGCGCAAATAATAACTAACTAACGAACGAACGAACGAACTAAGTAAATAAAATCTCTACACGTCACCTCTAAGTGTGTGTTCCCGTGAGGAGTGATTTCTAAGAAGTGGCACTGTACACTGAACGCAGTGGCTCCCGAGGTCAGGAGTTCGAGACCAGCCCGGCCAACGTGGTGAAACCCCGTCTCTACTGAAAACACGAAATTGAGTCAGGTGCCGTGGGGCCGGCACCTGTCATCCCAGCTACTCGGGAGGCTGAGGCGGAAGAATTGCTTGAACCTGGCAGGCGGAGGTTGCAGTGACCCAAGATCGCACCACTGCACTACGGCCTGGGCGACAGAGTGAGACCCGGTCTCCAGATAAATACATAAATACATACCTACGTACGTACGTACATGCATACATACATACATACATACGTACATACAGATATACAAGACAGAAAACAAGAAAAGAAAAGAAAAGAAAGAGAAAATGAAAGAAAAGGCACTGTATCGCTACTGGGCTAGGACCGTCTCTCTGTCTGTTTCTCTCTGTTCGTCTCTGTCTTTCTCTCTGTGTCTCTTTCTCTGTCGGTCTGCCTGCCTGTCTGTCTGTCTGTCTGTCTGTCTCTTTCTTTCTGTCTGTCTCTGTTTCTGTCTTTGTCTCTCTCTCTCCCTCTCTGCCTGTCTCACTGTGTCTGTCTTCTGTCTTACTCTCTTTCTCTCCCCGTCTGTCTCTCTCTCTCTCCCTCCCTGTCTGTTTCTCTCTCTCTCTTTCTGTCTGTTTCTGTCTCTCTCTGTCTGTCTATGTCTTTCTCTGTCTGTCTGCCTGCCTCTCTCTTTCTTTTTCTGTGTCTCTCTGTCGGTCTCTCTCTCTCTCTCTCTCTCTCTCTCTCTCTCTCTCTCTCTGTGCCTATCTTCTGTCTTACTCTCTCTTTCTCTGCCTGTCTGTCTGTCTCTCTCTGTCTCTCCCTCCCTGTCCGTTTCTCTCTCTCTCTCTCCCCCTCTCCCTGTCTGTTTCTCTCCGTCTCTCTCTCTTTCTGTCTGTTTCTCACTGTCTCTCTCTGTCCATCTCTGTCTTTCTATGTCTGTCTCTTTCTCTGTCAGTCTGTCAGACACCCCCGTGCCGGGTAGGGCCCTGCCCCTTCCACGAAAGTGAGAAGCGCGTGCTTCGGTGCTTAGAGAGGCCGAGAGAAATCTAGACAGGCGGGCCTTGCTGGGCTTCCCCACTCGGTGTATGATTTCGGGAGGTCGAGGCCGGGTCCCCGCTTGGATGCGAGGGGCATTTTCAGACTTTTCTCTCGGTCACGTGTGGCGTCCGTACTTCTCCTATTTCCCTGATAAGCTCCTCGACTTAAACATAAACGGCGTCCTAAGGGTCGATTTAGTGTCATGCCTCTTTCACCGCCACCAGCGAAGATGAAAGCAAAGATCGGCTGAATACCGCGCGTT
>NC_073266.2:1500000-1517500 GCF_029289425.2 Pan paniscus | reverse complement strand
GGGTCTCGGTCACCTTTCATCGTGATGTTTTAGTTTCTCCGCCCTCCGGCCAGCAGAGTTTCACAATGCGAAGGGCGCCACGGCTCTAGTCTGGGCCTTCTTAGTACTTGCCCAAAATAGAAACGCTTTCTGAAAACTAATAACTTGGCTCACTTAAGAATTCCAGGGACGGTGCCTTGGCCCGTGTTTGTTGGCTTGTTTTGTTTTGTTTTGTTTTGTTCGTGTTTTTCCTTTCTCGTATGTCTTTCTTTTCAGGTGAAGTAGAAATCCCCAGTTTTCAGGAAGACGTCTATTTCCCCCAAGACACGTTAGCTGCTGTTTTTTCCTGTTGTTAACTAGCGCTTTTGTGAATCTCTCAACGTGCAGTGAGAGCCGGTTGATGTTTACTATATACTTCATCATGACATCTTATTTTCTAGAAATCCGTAGGCGAATGCTGCTGCTGCTCTTGTTGCTGTTGTTGTTGCTGTCGTTGTTGTTGTCGTTGCTGTTGTCGTTGTCGTTGTTGTTGTTGTTGTTGTCGTTGTTTTCAAAGTATACCCCGGCCACCGTTTATGTGATCAAAAGCATTATAAAATATGTGTCTCTCTGTCTGTCTCTCTGTCTGTCTCTGTCTCTCTCTTTCTCTGTCTGTCTTCTCTCTCTCTCTCTCTCTGTGTCTCTCTCTCTCTGCCTGTCTGTTTCTCTCTGTCTCTCTCTCTCTGCCTGTCTCTCTCACTGTGTCTGTCTTCTGTCTTACTCCCTTTCTCTGCCTGTCTGCCTGTCTGTCTGTCGGTCTCTCTCTCTCTCTCTCTCTCTCCCCCTGTCTGTATGTTTCTCTCTGTCTCTGTCTCTCTCTCTCTTTCTGTGTCTCTCTCTCCGTCTCTGTCTTTCTCTGTCTGTCTGTCTCTCTCTTTCTTTCTCTCTGTCTCTCTCTGCCTGTCTCTGTCACTCTGTCTGTCTTCTGTCTTACTCTCTCTCTGCCTGCCTGTCTCTCTCACTCTCTCTCTCTGCGTGTCTCTCTCTCTCTTTCTTTCTCTCTGTCTCTCTCTGCCTGTCTGTCTCACTCTGTCTGTCTTCTGTCTTACTCTCTCTCCGCCTGCCTGTCTCTCTCACTCTCTCTCTGCGTGTCTCTCTCTCTCTCTTTCTGTCTGTTTCTCTCTGTCTCTCTCTGTCCGTGTCTGTCTTTCTTTGTCTTTCCTTCTCTCTGTCTCTGTCTCTCTCATTGTGTCTGTCTTCTGTCTTAGTCTCTCTGTCTCTCTCCCTGTCTGTCTGTTTGTCTCTCTCTCTCTCTCTGTCTTTGTCTTTCTTTCTCTCTGTCTCTGTCTCTCTGTCTCTCTCTCTGTGTGTCTGTCTTCTGTCTTACTGTCTTTCTCTGCCTGTCTGTCTGTCTCTCTCTGTCTCTCTCTCTCTCTGTCTCTCTCTCTCTCTCTCTCTCTCTCTCTCTCTCTCTCTCTCTCCCCCCTGTCGGCTGTTTCTCTGTCTCTGTCTGTGTCTCTCTTTCTGTCTGTTTCTCTCTGTCTTTCTCTCTCTGTGTCTTTCTCTCTGTCTCTCTGTCTGTCTCTGTCTCTGTCTCTCTCTCTCTCTCTCTCTCTCTCTGTGTGTGTGGGGGGGGGTGTGGGGGGGTGTGTGTGTCTGCCTTCTGTCTTACTCTTTCTCTGCCTGTCTGTCTGCCTGTCTGTTTGTCTCTCTCTCTCTGCCTGTCTCTCTCCCTTCCTGTCTCTGTTTCTCTCTCTTTCTGTTTCTCTCTGTCTCTGACCATCTGTGTCTTTCTCCGTCTGTCTCTTTATCTGTCTCTCTCTCTCTCTTTTTCTGTCTTTCCCTCTTTGTGTATCGTTGTCTCTCTCTGTCTGTCTCTGTCTCTGTCTCTCTGTCTCTGTCTCTCTGTCTCTCTGTCTCTCTCTCTCTCTGTCTGTCTGTCTGTCTCGGTCTCTGGCTCTGGCTCTCGCTATCTCCCGCCCTCTCTTTTTTTTGCAAAATAAGCTCAAGTACATCTAATCTAATCCCTCACCAAGGCCCGAATTCTTAACTTCTGACATCCCAGATTTGATCTCCCTACAGAATGCTGTACAGAACTGGCGAGTTGATTTCTGGACTTGGATACCTCATAGAAACTACATAGGAATAAAGATCCAATCCTAAAATCTGGTGTGGCTTCTCCCTCGACTGTCTCGAAAAATCGTACCTCTGTTCCCCTAGGATGCCGGAAGAGTTTTCTCAATGTGCATCTGCCCGTGTCCTAAGTGATCTGTGACCGAGCCCTGTCCGTTCTGTCTCCAATATGTATGTGCAAACACTTCTCTCCATTTCCACAACTACCCACGGCCCCTTGTGGAACCACTGGCTCTTCGAAAAAAATCCCAGAAGTGGTTTTGGCTTTTTGGCTAGGAGGCCTAAGCCTGCTGAGAACTTTCCTGCCCAGGATCCTGTGTGAACAAAAGTGCCTCTGCTGGGAGCTGGGATCGTCGGGACCATGCTTGCTAGCGCTGGATGAGTCTCTGGAAGGACGCACGGGACTCCGCAAAGCTGACCTGTCCCACCGAGGTCAAATGGATACCTCTGCATTGGCCCGAGGCCTCCAAAGTACATCACCGTCACCAACCGTCACCGTCAGCATCCTTGTGAGCCTGCCCAAGACCCCGCCTCCGGGGAGACTCTTGGGAGCCCGGCCTTCATCGGCTAAAGTCCAAAGGGATGGTGACTTCCACCCACAAGGTCCCCACTGAACGGCGAAGATGTGGAGCGTAGGTCAGAGAGGGGACCAGGAGGGGAGACGTCCTGACCGGCGATGAGTTCCCTAGGCTCTGGCCACCCCACCCACGCCCCACGTCCCACGTCCCGGGCACCCGCGGGACACCGCCGCTTGATCCCCTCCTCTGTCCACAGCCGGCCCCACCCCACCACGCAACCCACGCACACACGCTGGAGGTTCCAAAAGCACACGGTGTGAATAGAGCCTGACGGAGCGAGAGCCCATTTCACGAGGTGGGAGGGGTGGGGGTGGGGTGGGTTGGGGGTTGTGGGGTCTGTGGAGAGCCCGATTCTCCCTCTTGGGTGGCTACAGGCTAGAAATGAATATCGCTTCTTGGGCGGAGGGGCTTCCTTAGGCCATCACCGCTTGCGGGACTACCTCTCAAACCCTCCCTTGAGGCCACAAAATAGATTCCACCCCACCCATCGACGTTTCCCCCCGGGTGCTGGATGTATCCTGTCAAGAGACCTGAGCCTGACACCATCGAATTAAACACCTTTACTGGCTTGGTGGGTTTGTTTGTTTCTGAGATGGAGTCTTGCTCTGTCCCCCAGGCTGGAGTGCAGCGGCGTGATCTCAGCTCACTGGAACCTCTGCCTCCTGGGTTCAAGTGATTCTCCTGTCTCAGCGCCACCATGGCCGGCTCATTTTTTTTTTTTTTTAGTAGACACGGGGTTTCACCCTCTTTCATTGGTTTTCACTGGAGATTCCAGATTCGAGCCACACCTCATTCTGTGCCACAGAGAGACTTCTTCTTCTTCTTCTTCTTTTTTTTTTTTTAAGTGCAACGCAACGTGTCTGCCTTATTTGAGTGGCTTCCTATATCATTATAATTGTGTTATAGATGAAGAAAAGGTATTAAACACTGTGCTAATGATAGCGAAAGTGAAGACAAAAGAAAGGCTATCCATTTTGTGGTTAGAATAAAGTTGCTCAGTATTTAGAGCTACCTAAATACGTCAGCATTTACACTCTTCCTAGTCAAAGCTGGCCGATCTGAATAATCCTCCTTTAAACACAATTTTTGATAGGGTTAAGATTTTTTTAAGAATGCGACTCCTGCAAAAGAGCTGAACAGACAATACACATTTAAAAACATCACAACACAAGGATCAACCAGACTTGGGAAAAAAATCGAAAACGACACAAGTCTTATGAAGAACTGAGTTCTTAAAATAGGACGGAGAACATAGCCATCGGAAGAGAAGGCAGTATTGGCAAGTTGATTGTTGCGTTGGTCAGCAGTAGCTGGCACTATCTTTTTGGCCATCTTTCGGGCCATGTAACTACTACAGCAAAATGAGATATGATCCATTAAACAACATATTCGCAAATCAAAAAATGTTTCCGTAATATAATGCTTCAGATTTAGAAGCAAATCAAATGATAGAACTCCACTGCTGTAATAAGTCACCCCAAAGACCACCGTATCTGACAGAATAACTACCACAGGGTTATGACTTCAGAATTATACTTTCTCTTGATATTTACTTATGTATGTATTTATTTTTTTTAATGTATTTCTCTTGAGACGGCGTCTCGCTCTGTCGCCCAGGCTGGAGTGCAATGGTGTGATCTCGGCTCACTGCAACCGCCACCTCTCCGGGTTCAAGCGATTCTCCTGCCTCAGCCTCCCGAGTAGCTGGGACTACAGGTGCCCACCACCACGCCCAGCTAATCTTCATACTTTTAATAGAGACGGGGTTTCACCGTGTTGGCCCGGATGGTCTCGATCTCTTGACCTCGTGACCCGCCCGCCTCGGCCTCCCAAAGTGCTGGGATGACAGGCGTGAGCCACGGCGCCCGGCCTTCTCTTGACGTTTAAACTATGAAGTCAGTCCAGAAAAATGCAATAAATGTCAACGGTGAGTATGCTGTTGAGGCAGAGGTAGGACCACACTTTTTCATGTCTGATTCAGTTGATCACAATAGGACCTAGGTAGTAATTTCCTATGTGCCCACTTATACACGAGTACAAAAGAGTAAAACAGAGAGACCGCTACATTAAAGGGCACGTGAAGTTCTTCATAGTAACTCCGTAAACTGGAACACTGTCAAAAAGCAGCAGCTCGTGAGTTGTTTCCATCTATTTTTCTATTCTCCAATAAGTGAACTATGCTATTCCTTTCCAATCTCCCAAGCGCTCCTTGTCCCCATCACCACTTCGGTGCTCGAAGAAAAAGTCACAAATCCAGTCACACAACTAAAGAAACACATACACGAACCAAAGACAACTACAGCGTCTGCAAAAGTTTGCTAGAAGACTGAAACTGTTGAGTATAAGGATCTGGTATTCTATGATCATGAGTTCATTTCAGAGTTTGTTCAAGACATACGTTTCATAAGGAAACATCTTAGTTAGAAGTTATTCAGCACTATGTACCATCCCTAAGTATTTTTAACCAAATTCGTGACAATAAAGAGCTATCTAACCAGAAAAACTAGCGAGTACCGGCGCCATCCATAGGGCTTTGTCTTTACACTTCATTACCACTTACCATGCCTTACAATGTCTGGGATTGACCCTGATAGCATTTCGAAAACAAGCTGATGCTTTGTCCAGTTCTTCAGTGAAGACAAGCTCACGCCCTAATGCACTATAGGCATAAGCATCATTTGGATCCACTTCGAGAGTTCTCTGGAAGAATTGAATCGCAATATCGTGTTCCCGTTGCAGACCGAAACAGTTCCCTGCAGCACACCAGGCCTCTGGCTGGCGAAGTTTTATCCCTGTCTGTGAAGTCTTTGGACAGAACTGAAAGAGCAACATCTTTCGGAGGATGCCAAAGTGTTGTAGAGTAGATCTCCATGCCTTCGACTCTGTAATTCTCAATCCTTCTAACCTCTGAGAATTTTCTTTCAGCTTGCGTGGACTCTGAAAGTTTAAAATAGGCCCTTCCAATTTGGCACAGTACCCAACCGGTATTGCGGTGGTGAGAAGCTAGATGGCTCAAGATACTGACAGCTTCTTTGCCGTGGTGAGAACACAAAGCTAAATAACCTTCCCCCCTTTCACGAGGAAGGCTCATCAAGCCTTCCGCTGCTGCTTTTTGTAGATTAAAAGCCTGAATCTGAGGCGCGATTGCGGCTATTTTCCCTTCTGGAGTGACGGAAGAGTCCAATGTTGTCACTTCCATGGCTATCACTTATGTTCGGTGGAGTTATTCCTCCTTTATTAGCTTTACTTTTTGTTTTTCTGTTTGGGATTTTAGGTGGAAACTTCCCTTTTAATTTTCTCCTATTCTCCTCGGTTGTGGAGCTGTCACTAGTCAAGAGTCGTGAATTTCTTCGAGGCGGTGCGTTTGGGGGAGATGCCATAGTGGGGCTCAATACCTGAGGTGTTGCCCTTGTCGGCGCACCAGAACTTTGTGTTTTTGCAAGAATTGGGGTTACCTTTCGGCTCTTTCCCCTCTGCGAGAAGACAGACTGTGTTCCGGTTTGGCCGATTCCGGCAACAGACTTTTTTGAAGGGGCTCCGGTGGATGGCACGTCAATGACAGAAGGTGTCTAATACCAGTGCAGTTTTGTCCATAGGATCCGTCTCCGGGACTTGGGGCTTCTAATGGCAAAATGCCAACACTTGGGGCTCATGGACTAACTAACTGCTGCTGGTCCTCCTAATACACTTCGACCAGTTTTTGGTTTATGTTGAACCTGTTTAGATCATATGGAAGTTCCTGTTCCCAGTGGGACAGTATCAGGTGAAAGGACGGCTGAATCGATAGAAGACACTGGGGAGTCTGTATTCAAGGAGTACTTTGAATTGGAAGATTCTCAATTCAATCCGTTTAATTCAACGGTGTCCTGGGGTGTTTCCGTAAGAACGGTCTCAGGCTGTCTGTGACATAAGCTAGGACGAGGTCCCAGTGTTTTGGCACAACACTTGGACAGGCAGTTGCTAAAGCTCTCTAGAGATGTGAATCAAAATGTTTGGTCGGGATCTGGCTTTTCCCCCCTATTTCACATCATGATTCAAAGGGACACCAGAGGAAAGGATTTCAACGAAGGCTCTTTTGGTCACATTCTGACCCTTTGGTAAGCCGATCTGTCTTGCAATATACATGTCCCAACGATGGAAGGGGAAAGCGAGCTGAATCAGCAAACTCAGGAACAATAATATCATCATGGCTTCTCTGCTTAGGAAACACTCCACCCGATAAGATTTGATCCCCTTCTGCAAGCTTGCTGAGATCAACACAACATTTCGCAAGCAGGTATTTGCATTGCGGTGTAGTACCACTGTGTCCTTTCAAGAGTCTATATGTTTTATAGGCCTTTCCTGAGCGGTAAGAAGAGGTTGCCAGTAAAAACAAGGCTTCTTCTGAGTGTACTTCTGCATAGAGGCGTTCTGCGAGGAAAACCGCATCTCGGTAGGCATAGTGGCTTAGTGCTTGCCATATAGCAGCCTGGACGGGTCCCTGCAGCACCGCCATCCTCGAGGCTCAGGCCCACTTTCTGCAGTGCCTCAGGCACCGCCCCCCCCCCACCCCCCCCCCCACCCCCATAGCGGCTCCGGCCCGGCCAGCCCCGGCTCATTTAAAGTCACCAGCGACCGTTACCGACCGTTACCGTGGGATGGGGGAGTCCGAGCCAGAATGACTTCTTTATCCTGCCGACTCTGGAAAGCCCGGCCCCTTGTGATCCATTGCAAACCGAGAGTCACCTCGTGTTTAGAACACGGATCCACTCCCAAGTTCAGTGGGGGGATGTGAGGGATGTGGCAGGTAGGACGAAGGACTCTCTTCCTTCTGATTCGGTCTGCACAGTGGGGCCTAGGGCTGGAGCTCTCTCTGTGCGGACCGCTGACTCCCTCTACCTTGGGTTCCATCGGCCCCACCCTGGAACGCGGGCCTTGGCAGATTCTGGCCCTTCCTGGCCCTTCAGTCGCTGTCAGAAACCCCATCTCGTGCTCGGATGCCCCGAGTGACTGTGGCTCGCACCTCTCCGGAAACATTGGAAATCTCTCCTCTACGCGCGGCCACCTGAAACCACAGGAGCTCGGGACACACGTGCTTTCGGGAGAGAATGCTGAGAGTCTCTTGCCGACTCTCTCTTGACTTGAGTTCTTCGTGGGTGCGTGGTTAAGACGCAGTGAGACCAGATGTATTAACTCAGGCCGGGTGCTGGTGGCTCGCGCCTGTAACCCCAGCACTTTGGGAGGCCGAGGCCGTAGGATCCCTCGAGGAATCGCCTAACCCTGGGGAGGTTGAGGCTGCAGTGAGTGAGCCATAATTGTGTCACTGCGCTCCAGTCTGGGCGAAAGACAGAATGAGGCCCTGCCACAGGCAGGCAGGCAGGCAGGCAGGCAGGCAGGCAGGCAGGCAGGCAGGCAGGCGGGCGGGCGGGCAGGCAGGCAGGCAGAAAGACAACAGCTGTATTATGTTCTTGTCAGGGTAGGAAGCAAAAATAACAGAATACAGCCCTTATTTTTTTTTTCCCCTTCGGACGGAGTTTCACTCTTGGTGCCCACGCTGGAGTGCAGTGGCACCATCTCGGCTCACCGCAACCTCCACCTCTCGCGTTCAAACGATTCTCCTGCCTCAGCCTCCTGAGTAGCTGGGATTACAGGCAGGGGCCACCACACCCGGCTGATTTTGTATTGTTAGTAGAGACGGCATTTCTCCATGTGGGTCAGGCTGGTCTCGAACTGGCGACCCCAGTGGATCTGCCCGCCTCGGCCTCCCAAAGTGCTGGGGTGACAGGCGTGAGCCATCGTCACCGGCCGGCTACGTTTTTTTTTTTTTTTTTTTTTTTTTTAATTATTTTACTTTTTTTTAGTTTTCAATTTTAATCTATTTATTTACTTATTTACATTTATTTATTTATTTATGTATTTACTTATTTATTTATTTTCGAGACAGACTCTCGCTCTGTTGCCCAGACTGGAGTGCAGCGGCGCGATTTCGGCTCACTGCAAGCTCTGCCTCCCGGGTTCACGCCATTCTCCTGCCTCAGCCTCCCAAGTAGCCGGGACTACAGGCGCCCACCACTGTGCCTGGCTGACTTTTTGTATTTTGAGTAGAGATGGGGTTTCACTGTGGTAGCCAGGATGGTCTCGATCTCCTGACCCTGTGATCCGTCCACCTCGGCCTCCCAAAGTGCTGGGATGACAGGCGTGAGCCACCGCCCCCGGCCTATTTATCTATTTATTAACTTTGAGTCCAGGTTATGAAACCAGTTAGTTTTTGTAATTTTTTTTTTTTTTTTTTTTTTTTTGAGACGAGGTTTCACCGTGTTGCCAAGGCTTGGGCCGAGGGATCCACCGGCCCTCGGCCTCCCAAAAGTGCGGGGATGACAGGCGCGAGCCTACGGCGCCCGGACCCCCCCTTCCCCCCTCCCCCGCTTGTCTTCCCGACAGACAGTTTCACGGCAGAGCGTTTGGCTGGCGTGCTTAAATTCATTCTAAATAGAAATTTGGGACGTCAGCTTCTGGCCTCACGGACTCTGAGCTGAGGAGTCCCCTGGTCTGTCTATCACAGGACCGTACACGTAAGGAGGAGAAAAATCGTAACGTTCAAAGTCAGTCATTTTGTGATACAGAAATGCACAGATTCACCCAAAACACAGAAACCAGTCTTTTAGAAATGGCCTTAGTCCTGCTGTCCGTGCCAGTGATTCTTTTCAGTTTGGACCTTGACTGAGAGAATTCCCAGTCGGTCTCTCGTCTCTGGACGGAAGTTCCAGATGATCCGATGGGTGGGGGACTTAGGCTGCGTCCCCCCAGGAGCCCTGGTCGATTAGTTGTGGGGATCGCTTTGGAGGGCGCGGTGACCCACTGTGCTGTGGGAGCCTCCATCCTTCCCCCCACCCCGTCCCCAGGGGATCCCAATTCATTCCGGGCTGACACTCTCACTGGCAGACGTCGGGCATCACCTAGCGGTCACTGTGACTCTGAAAACAGAGGCCTCACAGAGGAAGGGAGCACCAGGCCGCCTGCGCACAGCCTGGGGCAACTGTGTCTTCTCCACCGCCCCCGCCCCCACCTCCATGTTCCTCCCTCCTTTGTTGCCTAGGAAACCGCCACTTTGACGACTGGGTCTGATTGACCTTTGATCAGGCAAAAACGAACAAACAAATACATAAATAAAATAACACAAAAGTAACTAACTAAATAAAATAAGTCAATACAATCCATTGCAATGCAATAAAATACCATACGATACGATCGGATAGGATAGGATAGGATACGATACGATACGATACGATACGATACAATACAATACAATACAATACAATACAATACAATACAATAGGCCAGGCGCGGTGGCTCATGCCTGTCATCCCATCACTTTGGGAGGCCGAGGTGGACGCATCACCTGAAGTCGGGAGTTGGAGACAAGCCCGACCAACATGGAGAAATCCCGTCTCAATTGAAAATACAAAACTAGCCGGGCGCGGTGGCACATGCCTATAATCCCAGCTGCTAGGAAGGCTGAGGCAGGAGAATCGCTTGAACCTGGGAAGCGGAGGGTGCGGTGAGCCGAGATTGCGCCATCGCACTCCAGTCTGAGCAAAAAGAGCGAAACTCCGTCTCAAAAATAAATAAATAAATACATACATACATAAATACATAAATTAAAATAAATAAATACAATACAATAAAATAAATGGGCCCTGCGCGGTGGCTCAAGCCTGTCACCCCCTCACTTTGGGAGGCCAAGGCCGGTGGATCAAGAGGCGGTCAGACCAACAGGGCCAGTATGGTGAAACCCCGTCTCTACTCACAATACACAAAATTAGCCGGGCGCCGTGCTGTGCTGTACTGTCTGTAATCCCAGCTACTCGGGAGGCCGAGCTGAGGCAGGAGAATCGCTTGAACCTGGGAGGTGGAGGTTGCAGTGAGCCGAGATCGTGCCACTGCACCCCAGCCTGGGCGACAGAGCGAGACTCCGTCTCAAAAAAATGAAAATGAAAATGAAATGCAACAAAATAATTAAAAAGTGAGTTTCCGGGGAAAAAGAAAGAACAGCAACAACAACAACAACAACAACAACAACAACAACAACAAAAAACAACCCCACCGTGACATACACGTACGTACGCCTCTCGCCTTTCGAGGCATCAAACACGTTAGGAATTATGCGTGATTTCTTTTTTTTAACTTAATTTTATTTTATTATCATGATTTATGTTTCGAGACGGAGTCTCGGAGGCCCGCCCTCCCTCCGTCCCATTCCCTGGTTGCCCAGACAACCTCAGGAGACAGACCCTGGCTGGGCCAGATTGTTCTTCTCCTCGGTCGATGGTTTCCTTGTCTTTCTTCGTGTCTTTAACCCGCGTGGACTCTTCCGCTCGGGTTTGACAGATGGCAGCTCCACTTTAGGCCTTGTTGTTGTTGGGGACTTTCCCGATTCTCCCCAGATGTAGGGAAAGCAGGTAGATTTGCCTTGCCTGGCCTTGCCTGGCCTTGCCTTTTCTTTCTTTCTTTCTTTCTTTCTTTCTTTCTTTCTTTCTTTCTTTCTTTCTTTCCTTCTTTCCTTCATTACTTTCTTTTTTTCTTCTTCTTCTTCCTTTTTTTTTTTTTTTTTTTTTGAGACAGAGTTTCACTCTTGTTGCCCAGGCTAGAGGGCAATGGCGCGATCTCGGCTCACCGCACCCTCCGCCTCCCAGGTTCAAGCGATTCTCCTGCCTCAGCCTCCTGATTAGCTGGGATTACAGGCATGGGCCACCGTGCCTGGCTGATGTTTGTACTTTTAGTAGAGACGGTGTTTTTCCATGTTGGTCAGGCTGGTCTCCAACTCCCAACCTCAGGTGGTCCGCCTGCCTTGGCCTCCCAAAGTGCTGGGATGACAGGCGTGAGCCACAGTGCCCAGCCTCTCTCTCTCTCTCTCTCTCTCTCTCGCTCGCTCGCTCGCTCGCTTGCTTGCTTTCGTGCTTTCTTGCTTTCTTGTTTTCTTTCTTTCTTTTGTTTCTTTCTTGCTTGCTTTCTTGCTTGCTTGTTTTCTTGCTTTCTTGCTTTCCTTTCTTTTTCTTTCTTGCTTTCTTGCTTGCTTGCTTTCGTGCTGTCTTGTTTTCTTGCTTGCTTGCGTGCTTGCTTGCTTTCGTGCTTTCTTGCTTTCTTGTTTTCTTGCTTTCTTTCTTTCTTTTGTTTCTTTCTTGCTTGTTTTTCTTTCTTGCTTGCTTTCTTGCCTTCTTTTCTTTCTTGCTTGCTTTCTTGCTTTCTTTTCTTTTTCTTTCTTTCTTTCTTGCTTTCTTGTTTTCTTGCTTTCTTGCTTGCTTTCGTGCTTTCTTGTTTTCTCGCTTTCTGTCTTTTGCTTCTTTCTCTCTTGCTCTCTCGCTTGCTTGCTTGCTTGCTTTCGTGCTTTCTTGTTTTCTTGCTTTCTTTCTTTCTTTTGTTTCTTTCTTGCTTGCTTTCTTGCTTTCTTGTTTTCTTGCTTTCTTGCTTTCTTTCCTGCTTTCTTTCTTGCTTTGTTTTCTTTCTAGCTTTCTTTTCTTTCTTGCTTGCTTTCTTGCTTTCTTTTCTTTTTCTTTCTTTCTTTCTTGCTTTCTTTTTTCTTGCTTTCTTGCTTTCTTTTCTCTTTCTTTCTTTCTTTCCTGCTTTTTTGCTTTCTTGCTTGCTTTCTCGCTTGCTTGCTTTCTGTCTGTCTGTCTTTCTTTCTTTCTTTCTTTCTTTCTTTCTTTCTTTCTGTTTCGTCCTTTTGAGACAGAGTTTCACTCTTGTTTCCACGGCTAGAGTGCAATGGCGCGATCTTGGCTCACCGCACCTTCCGCCTCCCGGGTTCGAGGGCTTCTCCTGCCTCAGCCTCCTGATGAGCGGGGATTACAGGGAGGCACCCCCACGCCTGGCTTGGCTGATGTTTGTGTTTTTAGTAGGCACACCGTGTCTCTCCGTGTTGGTCAGGCTGGTCTCCGACTCCCGACCTCATGTGATGCGCCCACCTCGGCCTCTCGAAGTGCTGGGATGACGGGCGTGAGCCACCGTGCCCGGCCTGTTGACTCATTTCGTTTTTTTTTTTTATTTCTTTCGTTTCCGTGTATTTACTGACATTTATTAATGTAAACATTTTTGTACATTTATATGTAAACGACAATGCGTATATCTTTGCATTTACTACTCTCGCGTCTCGTAAACACGTACCGATTGCATAGAAACATACTTCTACATAATAGACGTAGGTGTTTCTGCTATACGAATACATACACATCGCTCTATAGAGAAGCGATCGTCCACAAATACGTTTACGCTTACGTACGAAAAGTGTTGTATTTATGTTAATAAATGAACAAGTGTACGTAGTTATCTCTGTTTTCTTTCTTCCGCTCCTTTACGTTTTTCTTCCTTCCTTTCTTCCTTTCCCTCCTTCTTTAGGTTTTTCTTCCTCTCTTCCTTTCCTTCTTTCTCTCTTTCTGATCTTTTCTCCTTCGTGCTTTATTTCTCTTTCGTTCCCTGTCTCTCCTTCTTTTTTCTTTCCTCCCTGTTTCTTTTTCCCTTCTTTCCTTCGTTTCTTTCCTCATTCTTTCTCTCTTTTTCATGTTTCTTTCCTTTCCGTCTGTCTTGTAAAAATGGAGTGTTTCAAAAGTTTTCTCTGTGTATCTACGTTTTTTAAATTGTCTCTCTTTTCTCCATTTTCTTCCTCCCTCCCTCCCTCCCTGCTCCCTTCCCTCCCTCCTTCCCTTTCACCATCTGTCTCTTTTCCCCATTCCCCGCCGCTCCCCCCCCCCCCGTCTGTCTCTGCGTGGATTCCGGAAGAGCCCATGCATTTTGCCTCTCCGTGTGTCTGCAGCGACCCGCGACCGAGTCCTTGTGTGTTCTTTCTCCCTCCCTCCCTCCCTCCCTCCCTGCTTCCGAGATGCATCTCCGAACACCCACGCGCCGTGGGTTGTCTTCTGACTCTGTCGCGGTCGAGGCAGAGACGCGTTTTGGGCCCCGTGTGTGTGGGGTTGGGGCAGAGGGGCTGCGTTTTCGGCCTCGGGAAGAGCTTCTCGGCTCACGGTTTCGCTTTTGCGGTCCACGGGCCGCCCTGCCATCCGGATCTGTCTCGCTGACGTTCGCGGCGGTCGTCGGGCTCCATCTGGCGGCCGCTTTTAGATCGCGCTCTCGGCTTCCGGAGCTGCGGTGGCAGCTGCCGAGGGAGGGGACCGTCCCCGCTGTGAGCTGTGCAGAGCTCCGGAAAGCCCGCGGTCGTCAGCCCGGCTGGCCCGGTGGCGCCAGAGCTGTGGCGCGTCGCTTGTGAGTCAGAGCTCTGGCGTGCAGGTTTATGTGGGGGGGAGGCTGTCGCTGCGCTTCTGGGCCCGAGCCGGGCGTGGGGCTGCCCGGGCCGGTCGACCAGCGCGCCGCGGCTCCCGAGGCCCGAGCCGCGACCCGCGGGGACCCGCCGCGCGTGGCGCGGGAGGCTGGGGACGCCCTTCCCGGCCCGGTCGCGGGTCCGTCCGCGCTCATCCTGGCCGTCTGAGGCGGCGGCCGAATTCGTTTCCGAGTCCCCGTGGGGAGCCGGGGACCGTCCTGCCCCCGTCCCCCGGGTGCCGGGGAGCGGTCCCCGGGCCGGGCCGCGGTCCCTCTGCCGCGATCCTTTCTGGCGAGTCCCCGTGCGGAGTCGGAGAGCGCTCCCTGAGCGCGCGTGCGGCCCGAGAGGTCGCGCCTGGCCGGCCTTCGGTCCCTCGTGTGTCCCGGTCGTAGGAGGGGCCGGCCGAGAATGCTTCCGGCTCCCGCTCTGGGGACACGGGCCGGCCCCCTGCGTGTGGCACGGGCGGCCGGGAGGGCGTCCCTGGCCCGGCGCTGCTCCCGCGTGTGTCCTGGGGTTGACCAGAGGGCCCCGGGCGCTCCGTGTGTGGCTGCGATGGTGGCGTTTTTGGGGACAGGTGTCCGTGTCGCGCGTTTCCTGGGCCGGCGGCGTGGTCGGTGACACGACCTCCCGGCCCCGGGGGAGGTATATCTTTCACTCCGAGTCTGCATCTTGGGCCACCGGGTTATTGCTGACACGCTGTCCTCTGGCGACCTGTCGCTGGAGAGGTTGGGACTCCGGGTGCGTGCGGGGCTCTGGCCTACCGGTGACCCGGCTAGCCGGCCGTGCTCCTGCTTGAGCCGCCCGCTGGGGCCCGCGGGCCTGCTGTCCTCCGCGCGCCCGGGCGTGTCCCGACTCCCGGTGCCGGCCCGGGTCCGGGTCTCTGACCCACCTGGGGGCGGCGGGGAAGGCGGCGAGGGCCACCCTGCCCCCGTGCGCTCTCCGCTGCGGGCGCCCGGGGCGGCCGCGACAACCCCACCCCGCTGGCTCCGTGCCGTGCGTGTCAGGCGTTCTCGTCTCCGCTGGGTTGTCCGCCGCCCCTTCCCCGGAGCAGGGCGTCGGCCGGCCGGCCGGCCGACCTCCGCTCCCGGGGGGCTCTTTCGTGATCGATGTGGTGACGTCGTGCTCTCCCGGGCCGGGTCCGAGCCGCGACGGGCGAGGGGCGGACGTTCGTGACGAACGGGACCGTTCTTCTCGCTCCGCCCCGCGGGGTCCCCTCGTCTCTCCTCTCCCCGCCTGCGGGCGGCGCGTGTGGGGGAGGCGTGTGGGGTGCGGAGCCCGGCCTGACCTCGCCGTCCCGCCCGCCGCCTTCTGCGTCGCGGGGCGGGTCGGCGGGGCCCTCTGACGCGGCAGGCACCCCTCGCTGTCGCCTCCAGTGGTTGTGGACTTGCGGGCGGCCCCCCTCCGCGGCGGTGGGGGGTGCCGTCCCGCCGGCCCGTCGTGCTGCCCTCTCGGGGGGGCGTGCGCGAGCGTCGGCTCCGCTTGGGCCTCTGCGGTGCTCCTGGAGCGCTCCGGGTTGTCCCTCAGGTGCCCGAGGCCGAGCGGTGGTGTGTCGTCCCCGCCCCCAGCGCCCCCTCCTCCGGTCGCCGCCGCGGTGTCCGCGCGTGGGTCCTGAGGGAGCTCGTCGGTGTGGGGTTCGAGGCGGTCGAGTGAGACGAGACGCGCCCCTCCCACGCGGGGAAGGGCGTCCGCCTGGTCCGGCGAGCGCACGTCCCGTGCTCCCCTCTGGCGGGTGCGCGCGGGCCGTGTGAGCGATCGCGGTGGGTTCGGGCCGGTGGCGCGTGCGCCGGCCGGCCGCCGAGGGGCTGCCGTTCTGCCTCCGACCGGTTGTGTGTGGGTTGACTTCGGGGGTGCTTTTGCCTCGGAAGGAAGGAGGCGGGTGGACGGGGGGGCCTCGTGGGGGTTGCGCGCGCGCGCGCGCCGGCCGGGCCCCCGCCCTGACCGCGAACGCTCAAGGTGGCCGCACGCAGGTGTTTCCTCGTACTGCAGGCCCCCTCCCTTCCCCAGGCGTCCCTCGGCGCCTCTGCGGGCCCGAGGAGGGGCGGCTGGCGTGTGGGGGAGTGTGACCCACCCTCGGTGAGAAAGCCTTCTCTAGCGATCCGAGAGGCGTGCCTTGGGGTACCGGATCCCCCGGACTGCCGCCTCTGTCTGTGCCTCCGTCATGGGAGCGCTGCCGTAGCGACTCGCTCGCAGAGGACCCTCCTCCGCTTCCCCCTCGACGGGGTTCGGGGGGGAGAGCGAGGGTTTCCGCCGGCCACCGCGGTGGTGGCCGAGCGCGGCTCGTCGCCTACTGTGGCCCGCGCCTCCCCCTTCCGAGTCGGGGGAGGATCCCGCCGGGCCGGGCCCTGGCGTCCCAGCGGGTTGGGACGTGGCGGCCGGCGGGCGGTGGGTTGTGCGCGCACGGCGTTCCGTCCGGCGCGTGACCCCCTCCGCCGCGAGTCGGCTCTCCGCCCGCTCCCGTGTGCCGAGTCGTGACCGGTGCCCACGACCGCGTTTGCGTGGCGCGGGGTCGGGCCGCCTGGGCCTGGGAAAGCGTCCCACGGTGGGGGCGCGCCGGTCTCCCGGAGCGGGACCGGGCCGGAGGATGGACGAGAGAATCACGAGCGATGGTGGTGCTGGCGTGTCGGGTTCGTGGCTGCGGTCGCTTCGGGGCCCCCGGTGGCGGGACCCCGGGGCTCGCGAGGCGGGTCTCGGTGGGGGCCGAGGGCCGTCCGGCGTCCCAGGCGGGGCGCCGCGGGACCGCCCTCGTGTCTGTGGCGGTGGGATCCCGCGGCCGTGTTTTCCTGGTGGCCCGGCCGTGCCTGAGGTTTCTCCCCGAGGCGCCGCCGCCTCTGCGGGGCCCCCGGGTGCCCTTGCCCGTCTGTGCCCTCTTCCCCGCCCGCCGCCCGCCGATCCTCTCTTCTCCCCGAGCGGCTCACCGGCTTGACGTCGGTTGGTGGCCCCGTCTGGGACCGAACCCGGCACCGCCTTGTTGGGGGCGCCGCCGCCGGCCACTGGTTGGCCCGGTGTCCGCGTCCCCCGGCGCGCGCCTTCGGGACCGGGTCGGTGGCGCCCCGCGTGGGGCCCGGTGGGCTTCCCGGAGGGTTTCGGGGGTCGGCCTGTGGCGCGCGTGCGAGGGAAGAGAGGGTTCCGGGGGACCGGCCGCGACTGCGGCGGTGGTGGGGGGGAGCCGCGGGGAGCGCCGAGGGCCGGTCGGCCGCTCCGGGTGCCGCGCGGGGCCGCCTTCGCGCTCGGAGGCTGCCGGCGGTGAGACCCCCGCGTGTGTGTCCCGGCCGCGGTCGGCTGCGCCCGAGGGGGTCCCGTGGCGTCCCCTTCCCCGCCGGCCGCCTTTCTCGCGCCTTCCCCGTCGCCTCGGCCTCGCCCGTTGCTCCCTCGTCTTCTCCCGGCCCGCTCCTCCGAGCCGGGTCGGCGCGTCCCCCGGGTGCGCCTCGCTTCCCGGGCCTGCCGTGGCCCTTCCCGGAGGCGTCCGTCCCGGGCGTCGGCGTCGGGGGAGAGCGCGTCCTCCCCGCGTGGCGTTGCCCCGTTCGGCGCGCGCGTGCGCCCGAGC
>NC_073266.2:1480000-1487500 GCF_029289425.2 Pan paniscus | reverse complement strand
GTCACTGTCATGTTCATCGTTTGCTTGCCTGCTTGCTTGTTTATTTCCTTCCTTCCTTCCTTCCCTCCCTCCCTCCCTCCCTCCCTCCCTCCCTCCCTCCCTCCCTCCCTCCCTCCCTCCCTCCCTTACTGGCAGGGTCTTCCTCTGTCTCTGCCGCCCAGGATCACCCCAACCTCAATGCTTTGGACCGACCAAACGGTCGTCCTGCCTCTGATCCCTCCCATCCCCATTACCTGAGACTACAGGCACGCACCACCACACCGGCTGACTTCTATGTTGCTTCTCATGTTTTCCGTAGGTAGGTATGTATGCGTGGGTATGTATGTATGTACGTATGTATGTATGTATGTATGTGAGTGAGATGGGTTTCGGGATTCTATCATGTTGCCCATGCTGGTCTCGAACTCCTGTCCTCAAGCAATCCGCCTGCCTGCCTCGGCCGCCCACACTGCTGCTATTACAGGCGTGAGACGCTGCGCCTGGCTCCTTCTACGTTTGCCTGCCTGCCTGCCTGCCTGCCTGCCTGCCTGCCTATCAATCGTCTTCTTTTTAGTACGGATGTGCTCTCGCTTTGTTGTCCATGCTCTGGGCACACGTGATCTCTTTTTAAACTTCTATGATTATGATGATTGTAGGCGTCATCTCACGTGTCGGGGTGATCTCCAACTTTTAGGCTCCAGAGATCCTCCCGCATCGGCCTCCCGGAGTGCTGTGATGACACGCGTGGGCACGGTACGCTCTGGTCATGTTTGTCATGGGTCGGTTCTTTCCGTTTTTAATACGGGGACTGCGAACAGATAAAATGTTCACACGCATCTCACCGATCCGCCTTTTCGTTCTTTCTTTTTTTTTTCTCTTTAGACGGAGTTTCACTCTTGTCGCCCACGGTGGAGTACGATGGCGGATCTCGGCTCACCGCACCCTCCGCCTCCCAGGTTCAAGTGATTCTCCTGCCTCAGCCTTCCCGAGTAGCTGCGATGACAGCGATGAGCCATCGTGCCTGGCTAATTTTTCTATTCCTAGTACAGATGGGGTTTCTCCATCTTGGTTAGGCTGGTCTTCAACTTCCGACCGTTGGAGGATCTTAACTTTCTTGGTGGTGGTTGTTTTTCTTTTTCTTTTTTTCTTTTCTTTTCTTTCCTTCTCCTTCCCCCCCCCAACCCCCCTTGTCGTCGTCGTCCTCCTCCTCCTCCTCCTCCTCCTCCTCCTCCTCCTCCTCCTCTTTCATTTCTTTCAGCTGGGCTCTCCTACTTGTGTTGCTCTGTTGCTCACGCTGGTCTCAAACTCCTGGCCTTGACACTTCTCCCGTCACATCCGCCGTCTGCTTGTTGAAATGAGCATCTCTCGTAAAATGGAAAAGATGAAAGAGATAAACACGAAGACGGAAAGCACGGTGTGAACGTTTCTCTTGCCGTCTCCCGGGGTGTACCTTGGACGCGGAAACACGGAGGGAGCTTGGCTGAGTGGGTTTTCGGTGCCGAAACCTCCCGAGGGCCTCCTTCCCTCTCCCCCTTGTCCCCGCTTCTCCCCCAGCCGAGGCTCCCACCGCCGCCCTGGCATTTTCCACAGGAGAGGTATAGGGAGAGGACTGACACGCCTTCCACATCTATATCCTGCCGGACGTCTCTGGCTCGGCGTGCCCCACCGGCTACCTGCCACCTTCCAGGGAGCTCTGAGGCGGATGCGACCCCCCCCCCCAGTCACGTCCCGCTACCCTCCCCCGGCTGGCCTTTGCCGGGCGACCCCAGGGGAACCGCGTTGACGCTGCCCTCGGATCCTCAGGCGAAGACTTCCACCGGATGCCCCGGGTGGGCCGGTTGGGATGAGACTGGACCACCCCGGACCGTGCTGTTCTTGGGGGTGGGCTGACGTACGGGGTGGACTGGCGGCCCCAGCATTGTAAAGGGTGCGTGGGTATGGAAATGTCACGTAGGATGCCCTCCTTCCCTTCGGTCTGCCTTCAGCTGCCTCAGGCGTGAAGACAACTTCCCATCGGAACCTCTTCTCTTCCCTTTCTCCAGCACACAGATGAGACGCGTGAGAGGCAGAAACAGCTCAATAGATACTGCTGACCTTCATTTGTGGAATCCTCAGTCGTCTACACACAAGACAGGTGACTAGGCAGGGACACAGATCAAACACTATTTCCGGGTCCTCGTGGTGGGATTGGTGTCTCTCCTCTCTCTCTCTCTCTCTCTCTCACACGCGCGCGCGCACGCACGCATGCACGCACGCACACACACACACACATTTCCATATCTAGTTCACAAAGCACACTCACTTAACCTTTTCACAGTACGCAGGCTGAGTGAAACCCACCCCACCTTCCACCCGTTGGCTGACGAAACCCCTTCTCTACAATGGATGAAAAAGATGATCTGGGCCGGGCACGCTAGCTCACGCCTGTCATTCCGGCACTTTGGGAGGCCGAGGCCGGTGGATCGCTTGGGGCCGGGAGTTGGAGACCAGGCTGGCCGACGTGGCGAAACCCCGTCTCTCTGAAAAATGGAACGATTAGCCGGGCCTGGTGGCGTGGGCTTGGAATCACGACCGCTCGGGAGACTGGGGCGGGCGAGTTGTTCCAACCGGGGAGGCCGAGGTTGCGATGGGCTGAGATCGTGCCGTGGCGATCCAGCCTGGATGACGGAGCGAGACCCCGTCTCGATACAATCATGATGTTATTATAAGATGAGTTGTGCGCGGTGATGGCCGCCTGTAGTCGCAGCTACTCGGGAGGCTGAGATGAGGAGAGGATCACTTGAGGCCCCACAGGTCGAGGCTTCGGTCGGCCGTGACCCACTGTATCCTGGGCGGTCACCGGTCAAGGAGATATGCCCCCTCCCCGTTTGCTTTTCTTTTCTTCCCTTCTCTTTTCTTCTTTTTTCTTCTCTTTTCTTTTCTTCTTTCTTTCTTTCTTTCTTTCTTTCTTTCTTTCTTTCTTTCTCTCTCTCTCTCTCTCTTCCCCTCTTTCTTTCCTGCCTTCCTGCCTTCCTGCCTTCCTGCCTTTCTTCTTTTCTTCTTTCCTCCCTTCCTCCCTTCCTTCTTTCCTCCCGCCTCAGCCTCCCAAAGTGCTGGGATGACTGGCGTGAGGTACCATGCCTGCTTGGCCTAAAGAGACCCTCTTGGAAAGTGAGACACAGAGAGCGCCTTCCAGTGATCTCATGGACTGATTTAGAGACGGCATCTCGCTCCGTCACCCCGGCAGTGGTGCCATCGTAACTCACTCCCTGCAGCGTGGACGCTCCTGGACTCGAGCGATCCTTCCGCCTCAGCCTCCAGAGTACAGAACCTGGGACCGCAGGCACGCGCCACTGTGCCCACACCGTTTTAAATTTTCTTTTCCTCCCCCCCCCCCCGCCCGAGACAGAGTTTCGCTCTCGTGGCCTAGACTGCAGTGCGGTGGCGCGATCTTGGCTCGCCGCAACCTCTGCCTCCCGGTTTCAAGCGATTCTCCTGCATCGGCCTCCTGAGTAGCCGGGATTGCGGGCGTGCGCTGCCACGTCTGGCTGATTTTGTATTTTTAGTGGAGACGGGGCTTCTCCATGTCGATCGGGCTGGTCTCGAACTCCCGACCTCAGGTGATCCGCCCTCCCCGGCCTCCGGAACTGCTGGGATGACAGGCGTGAGCCACCGCGCCCGGCCTTCATTTTTAAATGTTTTCCCACAGACGGGGTCTCATCATTTCGTTGCAACCCTCCTGCCCGGCGTCTCAAAGTGCTGGCGTGACGGGCGTGAGCCACTGCGCCTGGACTCCGGGGAATGATTCACGACCACGGTCGCTGTACTGATTCTTTCTTTCTTTCTTTCTTTCTTTCTTTCTTTCTTTCTTTCGTCTGTCTGTCTGTCTTTCTTTCTTTCTTTCTTTCTTTCTTTCTTTCCTTTCTTTCCTTTCTTTCTTTTCTTTCTTTCTTTCTTTCTTTCTTTCTTTCTTATTTATTGATAAATTATTTTATGATTTATTTGTGTACTTATTTTCAGACGGAGTCTCGCTCTGGGCGGGGCGGGGCGGGGCGAGGCGAGGCACAGCGCATCGCTTTGGAAGCCGCGGCAACGCCTTTCAAAGCCCCATTCATATGCACAAAGCCCTATTCCCTTCCTGGAGTTGGAGCTGATGCCTTCCGTAGCCTTGGGCTTCTCTCCATTCGGAAGCTTTGACAGGCGCAACCCCACCCAGAGGCTGGCTGCGGCTGAGGATTAGGGGGTGTGTTGCGGCTGAAAAGTGGGTCCCCTAGTTTTGATACCTCAGTGGACACATCCCCCGACCGCCATCGCTTGCTCGCCCTCTGAGATCCCCCGCCTCCACCGCCTTGCAGGCTCACCGCCTACTTTCATTTCTTTCTTCCTTCCTTGCGTTTCAGGAGGGGGTGCGGGAATGAGGGTGTGTGTGGGGAGGGGGTGCGGGGTGGGGACGGAGGGGAGCGTCCTAAGGGTCGATTTAGTGTCACGCCTCTTTCACCGCCACCACCGAAGATGAAAGCAACGATCGGCTACATACCGCGTGTTCTCATCTAGAAGTGGGAACTTACAGATGAGAGTTCTTGCATGGGCAGAACGAGGGGGACCAGGGACGCGGAAGCCTGCTTGAGGGAGGAGGGGTGGAAGGAGAGACAGCTTCAGGAAAAAAACAAAACACGAATACTGTCGGACACAGCACTGACTACCCGGGTGATGAAATCATCTGCACACTGAACACCCCCGTCACAAGTTTACCTATGTCACAATCTTGCACATGTATGCTTGAACGACAAATAAAAGTTAGGGGGGAGAGAGGAGAGAGGGGGAGAGAGCGAGAGAGCGAGAGAGCGAGAGAGCGAGAGCGAGAGCGAGAGCGAGAGAGAGAGAGAGAGAGAGAGAGAGAGAGAGAGAGAGACAAGTACAACCAAACACCACCTCCTTGACCTGAGTCAGGGGGTTTCTGGCCTTTTGGGAGAACGTTCAGCGACAATGCAGTATTTGGGCCGGTTCTTTTTCTTCTTCTTCTTCTTCTTCTTTTCTTTCTTTTTTTTGGACTGAGTCTCTCTCGCTCTGTCACCCAGGCTGCGGTGCAGTGGCGCTCTCTCGGCTCACTGGAACCTCTGCTTCCCGGGCTCCAGTGATTCTTCTTCGGTAGCTGGGATTACAGGCACGCACCAGGATGGCCGGCTCATATTCTTATTTTTAGTAGAGAGGGGGTTTCTCCACGTTGGCCACGCTGGTATCGAACTCTTGACCTCAAATGATGCGCCTTCCTGGGCCTCCCAAAGTGCTGGAAACGACAGGCCTGAGCCGCCGGGATTTCAGCCTTTGAAAGCGCGGGCCCTGCCAACTTTCGCTGCGGCCCTTACGCTCAGAAGGACGTGTCCTCTCTGCCATAGGTTGACTCCTTGAGTCCCCTAGGCCATTGCACTGTAGCCTGGGCAGCAAGAGCCAAACTCCGTCCCCCCACCTCCCCGCGCAAATAATAACTAACTAACGAACGAACGAACGAACTAAGTAAATAAAATCTCTACACGTCACCTCTAAGTGTGTGTTCCCGTGAGGAGTGATTTCTAAGAAGTGGCACTGTACACTGAACGCAGTGGCTCCCGAGGTCAGGAGTTCGAGACCAGCCCGGCCAACGTGGTGAAACCCCGTCTCTACTGAAAACACGAAATTGAGTCAGGTGCCGTGGGGCCGGCACCTGTCATCCCAGCTACTCGGGAGGCTGAGGCGGAAGAATTGCTTGAACCTGGCAGGCGGAGGTTGCAGTGACCCAAGATCGCACCACTGCACTACGGCCTGGGCGACAGAGTGAGACCCGGTCTCCAGATAAATACATAAATACATACCTACGTACGTACGTACATACATACATACATACATACGTACATACAGATATACAAGACAGAAAACAAGAAAAGAAAAGAAAAGAAAGAGAAAATGAAAGAAAAGGCACTGTATCGCTACTGGGCTAGGACCGTCTCTCTGTCTGTTTCTCTCTGTTCGTCTCTGTCTTTCTCTCTGTGTCTCTTTCTCTGTCGGTCTGCCTGCCTGTCTGTCTGTCTGTCTGTCTCTTTCTTTCTGTCTGTCTCTGTTTCTGTCTTTGTCTCTCTCTCTCCCTCTCTGCCTGTCTCACTGTGTCTGTCTTCTGTCTTACTCTCTTTCTCTCCCCGTCTGTCTCTCTCTCTCTCCCTCCCTGTCTGTTTCTCTCTCTCTCTTTCTGTCTGTTTCTGTCTCTCTCTGTCTGTCTATGTCTTTCTCTGTCTGTCTGCCTGCCTCTCTCTTTCTTTTTCTGTCTCTCTCTCTCTCTCTCTCTCTCTCTCTCTCTGTGCCTATCTTCTGTCTTACTCTCTCTTTCTCTGCCTGTCTGTCTGTCTCTCTCTGTCTCTCCCTCCCTGTCCGTTTCTCTCTCTCTCTCTCCCCCTCTCCCTGTCTGTTTCTCTCCGTCTCTCTCTCTTTCTGTCTGTTTCTCACTGTCTCTCTCTGTCCATCTCTGTCTTTCTATGTCTGTCTCTTTCTCTGTCAGTCTGTCAGACACCCCCGTGCCGGGTAGGGCCCTGCCCCTTCCACGAAAGTGAGAAGCGCGTGCTTCGGTGCTTAGAGAGGCCGAGAGAAATCCAGACAGGCGGGCCTTGCTGGGCTTCCCCACTCGGTGTATGATTTCGGGAGGTCGAGGCCGGGTCCCCGCTTGGATGCGAGGGGCATTTTCAGACTTTTCTCTCGGTCACGTGTGGCGTCCGTACTTCTCCTATTTCCCTGATAAGCTCCTCGACTTAAACATAAATGGCGTCCTAAGGGTCGATTTAGTGTCATGCCTCTTTCACCGCCACCAGCGAAGATGAAAGCAAAGATCGGCTGAATACCGCGCGTTCTCATCTACAAGTGGGAACTTACAGATGAGAGTTCTTGCATGGGCAGAACGAGGGGGACCAGGGACGCGGAAGCCTGCTTGAGGGAGGAGGGGTGGAAGGAGAGACAGCTTCAGGAAAAAAACAAAACACGAATACTCTTGGACACAGCACTGACTACCCGGGTGACGAAATCATCTGCACACTGAACACCCCCGTCACAAGTTTACCTATGTCACAATCTTGCTCATGTATGCTTGAACGACAAATAAAAGTTCGGGGGGAGAAGAGAGGAGAGAGAGAGAGAGAGAGAGACGGAGAGAGAGAGAGACGGGGAGAGAGAGAGGGGCGGGGAGAGAGAGAGAGAGAGACAGAGACAGAGACAGAGAGAGAGAGAGAGAGAGAGAGAGAGAGAGAGAGAAGTAAAACCAAACACCACCTCCTTGACCTGAGTCAGGGGGTTTCTGGCCTTTTGGGAGAACGTTCAGCGACAATGCAGTATTTGGGCCCGTTCTTTTTTTTTCTTCTTCTTCTTTTCTTTCTTTTTTTTGGACTGAGTCTCTCTCGCTCTGTCACCCAGGCTGCGGTGCAGTGGCGCTCTCTCGGCTCACTGGAACCTCTGCTTCCCGGGTTCCAGTGATTCTTCTTCGGTAGCTGGGATTACAGGCGCGCACCATGACGGCCGGCTCATAGT
>NC_073266.2:1460000-1475000 GCF_029289425.2 Pan paniscus | reverse complement strand
GTCTCTCTCTGCCTGTCTCTGTCACTCTGTCTGTCTTCTGTCTTACTCTCTCTCTGCCTGCCTGTCTCTCTCACTCTCTCTCTCTGCGTGTCTCTCTCTCTCTTTCTTTCTCTCTGTCTCTCTCTGCCTGTCTGTCTCACTCTGTCTGTCTTCTGTCTTACTCTCTCTCTGCCTGCCTGTCTCTCTCACTCTCTCTCTGCGTGTCTCTCTCTCTCTCTTTCTGTCTGTTTCTCTCTGTCTCTCTCTGTCCGTGTCTGTCTTTCTTTGTCTGTCTCTCTTTGTCTTTCCTTCTCTCTGTCTCTGTCTCTCTCATTGTGTCTGTCTTCTGTCTTAGTCTCTCTGTCTCTCTCCCTGTCTGTCTGTTTGTCTCTCTCTCTCTCTCTGTCTTTGTCTTTCTTTCTCTCTGTCTCTGTCTCTCTGTCTCTCTCTCTGTGTGTCTGTCTTCTGTCTTACTGTCTTTCTCTGCCTGTCTGTCTGTCTCTCTCTGTCTCTCTCTCTCTCTGTCTCTCTCTCTCTCTCTCTCTCTCCCCCCTGTCGGCTGTTTCTCTGTCTCTGTCTGTGTCTCTCTTTCTGTCTGTTTCTCTCTGTCTTTCTCTCTCTGTCTCTTTCTCTCTGTCTCTCTGTCTGTCTCTGTCTCTCTCTCTCTCTCTCTCTCTGTGTGTGTGGGGGGGGGTGGGGGGGGTGTGTGTGTCTGCCTTCTGTCTTACTCTTTCTCTGCCTGTCTGTCTGCCTGTCTGTTTGTCTCTCTCTCTCTGCCTGTCTCTCTCCCTTCCTGTCTCTGTTTCTCTCTCTTTCTGTTTCTCTCTGTCTCTGACCATCTGTGTCTTTCTCCGTCTGTCTCTTTATCTGTCTCTCTCTCTCTCTTTTTCTGTCTTTCCCTCTTTGTGTATCGTTGTCTCTCTCTGTCTGTCTCTGTCTCTGTCTCTCTGTCTCTGTCTCTCTGTCTCTCTGTCTCTCTCTCTCTCTGTCTGTCTGTCTGTCTCGGTCTCTGGCTCTGGCTCTCGCTATCTCCCGCCCTCTCTTTTTTTTGCAAAATAAGCTCAAGTACATCTAATCTAATCCCTCACCAAGGCCCGAATTCTTAACTTCTGACATCCCAGATTTGATCTCCCTACAGAATGCTGTACAGAACTGGCGAGTTGATTTCTGGACTTGGATACCTCATAGAAACTACATAGGAATAAAGATCCAATCCTAAAATCTGGTGTGGCTTCTCCCTCGACTGTCTCGAAAAATCGTACCTCTGTTCCCCTAGGATGCCGGAAGAGTTTTCTCAATGTGCATCTGCCCGTGTCCTAAGTGATCTGTGACCGAGCCCTGTCCGTTCTGTCTCCAATATGTATGTGCAAACACTTCTCTCCATTTCCACAACTACCCACGGCCCCTTGTGGAACCACTGGCTCTTCGAAAAAAATCCCAGAAGTGGTTTTGGCTTTTTGGCTAGGAGGCCTAAGCCTGCTGAGAACTTTCCTGCCCAGGATCCTGTGTGAACAAAAGTGCCTCTGCTGGGAGCTGGGATCGTCGGGACCATGCTTGCTAGCGCTGGATGAGTCTCTGGAAGGACGCACGGGACTCCGCAAAGCTGACCTGTCCCACCGAGGTCAAATGGATACCTCTGCATTGGCCCGAGGCCTCCAAAGTACATCACCGTCACCAACCGTCACCGTCAGCATCCTTGTGAGCCTGCCCAAGACCCCGCCTCCGGGGAGACTCTTGGGAGCCCGGCCTTCATCGGCTAAAGTCCAAAGGGATGGTGACTTCCACCCACAAGGTCCCCACTGAACGGCGAAGATGTGGAGCGTAGGTCAGAGAGGGGACCAGGAGGGGAGACGTCCTGACCGGCGATGAGTTCCCTAGGCTCTGGCCACCCCACCCACGCCCCACGTCCCACGTCCCGGGCACCCGCGGGACACCGCCGCTTGATCCCCTCCTCTGTCCACAGCCGGCCCCACCCCACCACGCAACCCACGCACACACGCTGGAGGTTCCAAAAGCACACGGTGTGAATAGAGCCTGACGGAGCGAGAGCCCATTTCACGAGGTGGGAGGGGTGGGGGTGGGGTGGGTTGGGGGTTGTGGGGTCTGTGGAGAGCCCGATTCTCCCTCTTGGGTGGCTACAGGCTAGAAATGAATATCGCTTCTTGGGCGGAGGGGCTTCCTTAGGCCATCACCGCTTGCGGGACTACCTCTCAAACCCTCCCTTGAGGCCACAAAATAGATTCCACCCCACCCATCGACGTTTCCCCCCGGGTGCTGGATGTATCCTGTCAAGAGACCTGAGCCTGACACCATCGAATTAAACACCTTTACTGGCTTGGTGGGTTTGTTTGTTTCTGAGATGGAGTCTTGCTCTGTCCCCCAGGCTGGAGTGCAGCGGCGTGATCTCAGCTCACTGGAACCTCTGCCTCCTGGGTTCAAGTGATTCTCCTGTCTCAGCGCCACCATGGCCGGCTCATTTTTTTTTTTTTTTTTTTTTTTTTTTTTTTTTTTTAGTAGACACGGGGTTTCACCCTCTTTCATTGGTTTTCACTGGAGATTCCAGATTCGAGCCACACCTCATTCTGTGCCACAGAGAGACTTCTTCTTCTTCTTCTTCTTTTTTTTTTTTTAAGTGCAACGCAACGTGTCTGCCTTATTTGAGTGGCTTCCTATATCATTATAATTGTGTTATAGATGAAGAAAAGGTATTAAACACTGTGCTAATGATAGCGAAAGTGAAGACAAAAGAAAGGCTATCCATTTTGTGGTTAGAATAAAGTTGCTCAGTATTTAGAGCTACCTAAATACGTCAGCATTTACACTCTTCCTAGTCAAAGCTGGCCGATCTGAATAATCCTCCTTTAAACACAATTTTTGATAGGGTTAAGATTTTTTTAAGCATGCGACTCCTGCAAAAGAGCTGAACAGACAATACACATTTAAAAACATCACAACACAAGGATCAACCAGACTTGGGAAAAAAATCGAAAACGACACAAGTCTTATGAAGAACTGAGTTCTTAAAATAGGACGGAGAACATAGCCATCGGAAGAGAAGGCAGTATTGGCAAGTTGATTGTTGCGTTGGTCAGCAGTAGCTGGCACTATCTTTTTGGCCATCTTTCGGGCCATGTAACTACTACAGCAAAATGAGATATGATCCATTAAACAACATATTCGCAAATCAAAAAATGTTTCCGTAATATAATGCTTCAGATTTAGAAGCAAATCAAATGATAGAACTCCACTGCTGTAATAAGTCACCCCAAAGACCACCGTATCTGACAGAATAACTACCACAGGGTTATGACTTCAGAATTATACTTTCTCTTGATATTTACTTATGTATGTATTTATTTTTTTAATGTATTTCTCTTGAGACGGCGTCTCGCTCTGTCGCCCAGGCTGGAGTGCAATGGTGTGATCTCGGCTCACTGCAACCGCCACCTCTCCGGGTTCAAGCGATTCTCCTGCCTCAGCCTCCCGAGTAGCTGGGACTACAGGTGCCCACCACCACGCCCAGCTAATCTTCATACTTTTAATAGAGACGGGGTTTCACCGTGTTGGCCCAGATGGTCTCGATCTCTTGACCTCGTGACCCGCCCGCCTCGGCCTCCCAAAGTGCTGGGGTGACAGGCGTGAGCCACTGCGCCCGGCCTTCTCTTGACGTTTAAACTATGAAGTCAGTCCAGAAAAATGCAATAAATGTCAACGGTGAGTATGCTGTTGAGGCAGAGGTAGGACCACACTTTTTCATGTCTTATTCAGTTGATCACAATAGGACCTAGGTAGTAATTTCCTATGTGCCCACTTATACACGAGTACAAAAGAGTAAAACAGAGAGACCGCTACATTAAAGGGCACGTGAAGTTCTTCATAGTAACTCCGTAAACTGGAACACTGTCAAAAAGCAGCAGCTCGTGAGTTGTTTCCATCTATTTTTCTATTCTCCAATAAGTGAACTATGCTATTCCTTTCCAATCTCCCAAGCGCTCCTTGTCCCCATCACCACTTCGGTGCTCGAAGAAAAAGTCACAAATCCAGTCACACAACTAAAGAAACACATACACGAACCAAAGACAACTACAGCGTCTGCAAAAGTTTGCTAGAAGACTGAAACTGTTGAGTATAAGGATCTGGTATTCTATGATCATGAGTTCATTTCAGAGTTTGTTCAAGACATACGTTTCATAAGGAAACATCTTAGTTAGAAGTTATTCAGCACTATGTACCATCCCTAAGCATTTTTAACCAAATTCGTGACAATAAAGAGCTATCTAACCAGAAAAACTAGCGAGTACCGGCGCCATCCATAGGGCTTTGTCTTTACACTTCATTACCACTTACCATGCCTTACAATGTCTGGGATTGACCCTGATAGCATTTCGAAAACAAGCTGATGCTTTGTCCAGTTCTTCAGTGAAGACAAGCTCACGCCCTAATGCACTATAGGCATAAGCATCATTTGGATCCACTTCGAGAGTTCTCTGGAAGAATTGAATCGCAATATCGTGTTCCCGTTGCAGACCGAAACAGTTCCCTGCAGCACACCAGGCCTCTGGCTGGCGAAGTTTTATCCCTGTCTGTGAAGTCTTTGGACAGAACTGAAAGAGCAACATCTTTCGGAGGATGCCAAAGTGTTGTAGAGTAGATCTCCATGCCTTCGACTCTGTAATTCTCAATCCTTCTAACCTCTGAGAATTTTCTTTCAGCTTGCGTGGACTCTGAAAGTTTAAAATAGGCCCTTCCAATTTGGCACAGTACCCAACCGGTATTGCGGTGGTGAGAAGCTAGATGGCTCAAGATACTGACAGCTTCTTTGCCGTGGTGAGAACACAAAGCTAAATAACCTTTCCCCCTTTCACGAGGAAGGCTCATCAAGCCTTCCGCTGCTGCTTTTTGTAGATTAAAAGCCTGAATCTGAGGCGCGATTGCGGCTATTTTCCCTTCTGGAGTGACGGAAGAGTCCAATTTTGTCACTTCCATGGCTATCACTTATGTTCGGTGGAGTTATTCCTCCTTTATTAGCTTTACTTTTTGTTTTTCTGTTTGGGATTTTAGGTGGAAACTTCCCTTTTAATTTTCTCCTATTCTCCTCGGTTGTGGAGCTGTCACTAGTCAAGAGTCGTGAATTTCTTCGAGGCGGTGCATTTGGGGGAGATGCCATAGTGGGGCTCAATACCTGAGGTGTTGCCCTTGTCGGCGCACCAGAACTTTGTGTTTTTGCAAGAATTGGGGTTACCTTTCGGCTCTTTCCCCTCTGCGAGAAGACAGACTGTGTTCCGGTTTGGCCGATTCCGGCAACAGACTTTTTTGAAGGGGCTCCGGTGGATGGCACGTCAATGACAGAAGGTGTCTAATACCAGTGCAGTTTTGTCCATAGGATCCGTCTCCGGGACTTGGGGCTTCTAATGGCAAAATGCCAACACTTGGGGCTCATGGACTAACTGCTGCTGGTCCTCCTAATACACTTCGACCAGTTTTTGGTTTATGTTGAACCTGTTTAGATCATATGGAAGTTCCTGTTCCCAGTGGGACAGTATCAGGTGAAAGGACGGCTGAATCGATAGAAGACACTGGGGAGTCTGTATTCAAGGAGTACTTTGAATTGGAAGATTCTCAATTCAATCCGTTTAATTCAACGGTGTCCTGGGGTGTTTCCGTAAGAACGGTCTCAGGCTGTCTGTGACATAAGCTAGGACGAGGTCCCAGTGTTTTGGCACAACACTTGGACAGGCAGTTGCTAAAGCTCTCTAGAGATGTGAATCAAAATGTTTGGTCAGGATCTGGCTTTTCCCCCCTATTTCACATCATGATTCAAAGGGACACCAGAGGAAAGGATTTCAACGGAGGCTCTTTTGGTCACATTCTGACCCTTTGGTAAGCCGATCTGTCTTGCAATATACATGTCCCAACGATGGAAGGGGAAAGCGAGCTGAATCAGCAAACTCAGGAACAATAATATCATCATGGCTTCTCTGCTTAGGAAACACTCCACCCGATAAGATTTGATCCCCTTCTGCAAGCTTGCTGAGATCAACACAACATTTCGCAAGCAGGTATTTGCATTGCGGTGTAGTACCACTGTGTCCTTTCAAGAGTCTATATGTTTTATAGGCCTTTCCTGAGCGGTAAGAAGAGGTTGCCAGTAAAAACAAGGCTTCTTCTGAGTGCACTTCTGCATAGAGGCGTTCTGCGAGGAAAACCGCACCTCGGTAGGCATAGTGGCTTAGTGCTTGCCATATAGCAGCCTGGACGGGTCCCTGCAGCACCGCCATCCTCGAGGCTCAGGCCCACTTTCTGCAGTGCCTCAGGCACCGCCCCCCCCCCGCCCCCCCCCACCCCCATAGCGGCTCCGGCCCGGCCAGCCCCGGCTCATTTAAAGTCACCAGCGACCGTTACCGACCGTTACCGTGGGATGGGGGAGTCCGAGCCAGAATGACTTCTTTATCCTGCCGACTCTGGAAAGCCCGGCCCCTTGTGATCCATTGCAAACCGAGAGTCACCTCGTGTTTAGAACACGGATCCACTCCCAAGTTCAGTGGGGGGATGTGAGGGATGTGGCAGGTAGGACGAAGGACTCTCTTCCTTCTGATTCGGTCTGCACAGTGGGGCCTAGGGCTGGAGCTCTCTCTGTGCGGACCGCTGACTCCCTCTACCTTGGGTTCCATCGGCCCCACCCTGGAACGCGGGCCTTGGCAGATTCTGGCCCTTCCTGGCCCTTCAGTCGCTGTCAGAAACCCCATCTCGTGCTCGGATGCCCCGAGTGACTGTGGCTCGCACCTCTCCGGAAACATGGGAAATCTCTCCTCTA
Organism: Pan paniscus; assembly: GCF_029289425.2. NCBI lineage: Eukaryota > Metazoa > Chordata > Mammalia > Primates > Hominidae > Pan > Pan paniscus. The sequence goes on along the minus strand of NC_073266.2, from coordinate 1,468,207 downwards.
CGCGCGGCCACCTGAAACCACAGGAGCTCGGGACACACGTGCTTTCGGGAGAGAATGCTGAGAGTCTCTTGCCGACTCTCTCTTGACTTGAGTTCTTCGTGGGTGCGTGGTTAAGACGCAGTGAGACCAGATGTATTAACTCAGGCCGGGTGCTGGTGGCTCGCGCCTGTAACCCCAGCACTTTGGGAGGCCGAGGCCGTAGGATCCCTCGAGGAATCGCCTAACCCTGGGGAGGTTGAGGCTGCAGTGAGTGAGCCATAATTGTGTCACTGCGCTCCAGTCTGGGCGAAAGACAGAATGAGGCCCTGCCACAGGCAGGCAGGCAGGCAGGCAGGCAGGCAGGCAGGCGGGCGGGCGGGCAGGCAGGCAGGCAGAAAGACAACAGCTGTATTATGTTCTTGTCAGGGTAGGAAGCAAAAATAACAGAATACAGCCCTTATTTTTTTTTTCCCCTTCGGACGGAGTTTCACTCTTGGTGCCCACGCTGGAGTGCAGTGGCACCATCTCGGCTCACCGCAACCTCCACCTCTCGCGTTCAAACGATTCTCCTGCCTCAGCCTCCTGAGTAGCTGGGATTACAGGCAGGGGCCACCACACCCGGCTGATTTTGTATTGTTAGTAGAGACGGCATTTCTCCATGTGGGTCAGGCTGGTCTCGAACTGGCGACCCCAGTGGATCTGCCCGCCTCGGCCTCCCAAAGTGCTGGGGTGACAGGCGTGAGCCATCGTCACCGGCCGGCTACGTTTTTTTTTTTTTTTTTTTTTTTAATTATTTTACTTTTTTTTAGTTTTCAATTTTAATCTATTTATTTACTTATTTACATTTATTTATTTATTTATGTATTTACTTATTTATTTATTTTCGAGACAGACTCTCGCTCTGTTGCCCAGACTGGAGTGCAGCGGCGCGATTTCGGCTCACTGCAAGCTCTGCCTCCCGGGTTCACGCCATTCTCCTGCCTCAGCCTCCCAAGTAGCCGGGACTACAGGCGCCCACCACTGTGCCTGGCTGACTTTTTGTATTTTGAGTAGAGATGGGGTTTCACTGTGGTAGCCAGGATGGTCTCGATCTCCTGACCCTGTGATCCGTCCACCTCGGCCTCCCAAAGTGCTGGGATGACAGGCGTGAGCCACCGCCCCCGGCCTATTTATCTATTTATTAACTTTGAGTCCAGGTTATGAAACCAGTTAGTTTTTGTAATTTTTTTTTTTTTTTTTTTTTTTTTTGAGACGAGGTTTCACCGTGTTGCCAAGGCTTGGGCCGAGGGATCCACCGGCCCTCGGCCTCCCAAAAGTGCGGGGATGACAGGCGCGAGCCTACGGCGCCCGGACCCCCCCTTCCCCCCTCCCCCGCTTGTCTTCCCGACAGACAGTTTCACGGCAGAGCGTTTGGCTGGCGTGCTTAAATTCATTCTAAATAGAAATTTGGGACGTCAGCTTCTGGCCTCACGGACTCTGAGCTGAGGAGTCCCCTGGTCTGTCTATCACAGGACCGTACACGTAAGGAGGAGAAAAATCGTAACGTTCAAAGTCAGTCATTTTGTGATACAGAAATGCACAGATTCACCCAAAACACAGAAACCAGTCTTTTAGAAATGGCCTTAGTCCTGCTGTCCGTGCCAGTGATTCTTTTCAGTTTGGACCTTGACTGAGAGAATTCCCAGTCGGTCTCTCGTCTCTGGACGGAAGTTCCAGATGATCCGATGGGTGGGGGACTTAGGCTGCGTCCCCCCAGGAGCCCTGGTCGATTAGTTGTGGGGATCGCTTTGGAGGGCGCGGTGACCCACTGTGCTGTGGGAGCCTCCATCCTTCCCCCCACCCCGTCCCCAGGGGATCCCAATTCATTCCGGGCTGACACTCTCACTGGCAGACGTCGGGCATCACCTAGCGGTCACTGTGACTCTGAAAACGGAGGCCTCACAGAGGAAGGGAGCACCAGGCCGCCTGCGCACAGCCTGGGGCAACTGTGTCTTCTCCACCGCCCCCGCCCCCACCTCCATGTTCCTCCCTCCTTTGTTGCCTAGGAAACCGCCACTTTGACGACTGGGTCTGATTGACCTTTGATCAGGCAAAAACGAACAAACAAATAAATAAATAAAATAACACAAAAGTAACTAACTAAATAAAATAAGTCAATACAATCCATTGCAATGCAATAAAATACCATACGATACGATAGGATAGGATAGGATACGATACGATACGATACGATACGATACGATACGATACGATACAATACAATACAATACAATACAATACAATACAATACAATAGGCCAGGCGCGGTGGCTCATGCCTGTCATCCCATCACTTTGGGAGGCCGAGGTGGACGCATCACCTGAAGTCGGGAGTTGGAGACAAGCCCGACCAACATGGAGAAATCCCGTCTCAATTGAAAATACAAAACTAGCCGGGCGCGGTGGCACATGCCTATAATCCCAGCTGCTAGGAAGGCTGAGGCAGGAGAATCGCTTGAACCTGGGAAGCGGAGGGTGCGGTGAGCCGAGATTGCGCCATCGCACTCCAGTCTGAGCAAAAAGAGCGAAACTCCGTCTCAAAAATAAATAAATAAATACATACATACATAAATACATAAATTAAAATAAATAAATACAATACAATAAAATAAATGGGCCCTGCGCGGTGGCTCAAGCCTGTCACCCCCTCACTTTGGGAGGCCAAGGCCGGTGGATCAAGAGGCGGTCAGACCAACAGGGCCAGTATGGTGAAACCCCGTCTCTACTCACAATACACAAAATTAGCCGGGCGCCGTGCTGTGCTGTACTGTCTGTAATCCCAGCTACTCGGGAGGCCGAGCTGAGGCAGGAGAATCGCTTGAACCTGGGAGGTGGAGGTTGCAGTGAGCCGAGATCGTGCCACTGCACCCCAGCCTGGGCGACAGAGCGAGACTCCGTCTCAAAAAAATGAAAATGAAAATGAAATGCAACAAAATAATTAAAAAGTGAGTTTCCGGGGAAAAAGAAAAAACAACAACAACAACAACAACAACAACAACAACAACAACAACAAAAAACAACCCCACCGTGACATACACGTACGTACGCCTCTCGCCTTTCGAGGCATCAAACACGTTAGGAATTATGCGTGATTTCTTTTTTTTAACTTAATTTTATTTTATTATCATGATTTATGTTTCGAGACGGAGTCTCGGAGGCCCGCCCTCCCTCCGTCCCATTCCCTGGTTGCCCAGACAACCTCAGGAGACAGACCCTGGCTGGGCCAGATTGTTCTTCTCCTCGGTCGATGGTTTCCTTGTCTTTCTTCGTGTCTTTAACCCGCGTGGACTCTTCCGCTCGGGTTTGACAGATGGCAGCTCCACTTTAGGCCTTGTTGTTGTTGGGGACTTTCCCGATTCTCCCCAGATGTAGGGAAAGCAGGTAGATTTGCCTTGCCTGGCCTTGCCTGGCCTTGCCTGGCCTTGCCTTTTCTTTCTTTCTTTTTTTCTTTCTTTCTTTCTTTCTTTCTTTCTTTCTTTCTTTCTTTCTTTCTTTCACTACTTTCTTTTTTTCTTCTTCTTCTTCCTTTTTTTTTGAGACAGAGTTTCACTCTTGTTGCCCAGGCTAGAGGGCAATGGCGCGATCTCGGCTCACCGCACCCTCCGCCTCCCAGGTTCAAGCGATTCTCCTGCCTCAGCCTCCTGATTAGCTGGGATTACAGGCATGGGCCACCGTGCCTGGCTGATGTTTGTACTTTTAGTAGAGACGGTGTTTTTCCATGTTGGTCAGGCTGGTCTCCAACTCCCAACCTCAGGTGGTCCGCCTGCCTTGGCCTCCCAAAGTGCTGGGATGACAGGCGTGAGCCACAGCGCCCAGCCTCTCTCTCTCTCGCTCTCTCGCTCGCTCGCTCGCTCGCTCGCTCGCTCGCTTGCTTGCTTTCGTGCTTTCTTGCTTTCTTGTTTTCTTTCTTTCTTTTGTTTCTTTCTTGCTTGCTTTCTTGCTTGCTTGTTTTCTTGCTTTCTTTCTTTCTTTTGTTTCTTTCTTGCTTGCTTTCTTGCTTTCTTGTTTTCTTGCTTTCTTGCTTTCTTTCCTGCTTTCTTTCTTGCTTTGTTTTCTTTCTAGCTTTCTTTTCTTTCTTGCTTGCTTTCTTGCTTTCTTTTCTTTTTCTTTCTTTCTTTCTTGCTTTCTTTTTTCTTGCTTTCTTGCTTTCTTTTCTCTTTCTTTCTTTCTTTCCTGCTTTTTTGCTTTCTTGCTTGCTTTCTCGCTTGCTTGCTTTCTGTCTTTCTTTCTTTCTTTCTTTCTTTCTTTCTTTCTTTCTTTCTGTTTCGTCCTTTTGAGACAGAGTTTCACTCTTGTTTCCACGGCTAGAGTGCAATGGCGCGATCTTGGCTCACCGCACCTTCCGCCTCCCGGGTTCGAGGGCTTCTCCTGCCTCAGCCTCCTGATGAGCGGGGATTACAGGGAGGCACCCCCACGCCTGGCTTGGCTGATGTTTGTGTTTTTAGTAGGCACACCGTGTCTCTCCGTGTTGGTCAGGCTGGCCTCCGACTCCCGACCTCATGTGATGCGCCCACCTCGGCCTCTCGAAGTGCTGGGATGACGGGCGTGAGCCACCGTGCCCGGCCTGTTGACTCATTTCGTTTTTTTTTTTTTTTATTTCTTTCGTTTCCATGTATTTACTGACATTTATTAATGTAAACATTTTTGTACATTTATATGTAAACGACAATGCGTATATCTTTGCATTTACTACTCTCGCGTCTAGTAAACACGTACCGATCGCATAGAAACATACTTCTACATAATAGACGTAGGTGTTTCTGCTATACGAATACATACACATCGCTCTATAGAGAAGCGATCGTCCACAAATACGTTTACGCTTACGTACGAAAAGCGTTGTATTTATGTTAATAAATGAACAAGTGTACGTAGTTATCTCTGTTTTCTTTCTTCCTCTCCTTTACGTTTTTCTTCCTTCCTTTCTTCCTTTCTCTCCTTCTTTAGGTTTTTCTTCCTCTCTTCCTTTCCTTCTTTCTCTCTTTCTGATCTTCTCTCCTTCGTGCTTTATTTCTCTTTCGTTCCCTGTCTCTCCTTCTTTTTTCTTTCCTCCCTGTTTCTTTTTCCCTTCTTTCCTTCGTTTCTTTCCTCATTCTTTCTCTCTTTTTCATGTTTCTTTCCTTTCCGTCTGTCTTGTAAAAATGGAGTGTTTCAAAAGTTTTCTCTGTGTATCTACGTTTTTTAAATTGTCTCTCTTTTCTCCATTTTCTTCCTCCCTCCCTCCCTCCCTGCTCCCTTCCCTCCCTCCTTCCCTTTCACCATCTGTCTCTTTTCCCCATTCCCCGCCCCCCCCCCCCGTCTGTCTCTGCGTGGATTCCGGAAGAGCCCATGCATTTTGCCTCTCCGTGTGTCTGCAGCGACCCGCGACCGAGTCCTTGTGTGTTCTTTCTCCCTCCCTCCCTCCCTCCCTCCCTCCCTCCCTCCCTCCCTCCCTCCCTCCCTCCCTGCTTCCGAGATGCATCTCCGAACACCCACGCGCCGTGGGTTGTCTTCTGACTCTGTCGCGGTCGAGGCAGAGACGCGTTTTGGGCCCCGTGTGTGTGGGGTTGGGGCAGAGGGGCTGCGTTTTCGGCCTCGGGAAGAGCTTCTCGGCTCACGGTTTCGCTTTTGCGGTCCACGGGCCGCCCTGCCATCCGGATCTGTCTCGCTGACGTTCGCGGCGGTCGTCGGGCTCCATCTGGCGGCCGCTTTTAGATCGCGCTCTCGGCTTCCGGAGCTGCGGTGGCAGCTGCCGAGGGAGGGGACCGTCCCCGCTGTGAGCTGTGCAGAGCTCCGGAAAGCCCGCGGTCGTCAGCCCGGCTGGCCCGGTGGCGCCAGAGCTGTGGCGCGTCGCTTGTGAGTCAGAGCTCTGGCGTGCAGGTTTATGTGGGGGGGAGGCTGTCGCTGCGCTTCTGGGCCCGAGCCGGGCGTGGGGCTGCCCGGGCCGGTCGACCAGCGCGCCGCGGCTCCCGAGGCCCGAGCCGCGACCCGCGGGGACCCGCCGCGCGTGGCGCGGGAGGCTGGGGACGCCCTTCCCGGCCCGGTCGCGGGTCCGTCCGCGCTCATCCTGGCCGTCTGAGGCGGCGGCCGAATTCGTTTCCGAGTCCCCGTGGGGAGCCGGGGACCGTCCTGCCCCCGTCCCCCGGGTGCCGGGGAGCGGTCCCCGGGCCGGGCCGCGGTCCCTCTGCCGCGATCCTTTCTGGCGAGTCCCCGTGCGGAGTCGGAGAGCGCTCCCTGAGCGCGCGTGCGGCCCGAGAGGTCGCGCCTGGCCGGCCTTCGGTCCCTCGTGTGTCCCGGTCGTAGGAGGGGCCGGCCGAGAATGCTTCCGGCTCCCGCTCTGGGGACACGGGCCGGCCCCCTGCGTGTGGCACGGGCGGCCGGGAGGGCGTCCCTGGCCCGGCGCTGCTCCCGCGTGTGTCCTGGGGTTGACCAGAGGGCCCCGGGCGCTCCGTGTGTGGCTGCGATGGTGGCGTTTTTGGGGACAGGTGTCCGTGTCGCGCGTTTCCTGGGCCGGCGGCGTGGTCGGTGACACGACCTCCCGGCCCCGGGGGAGGTATATCTTTCACTCCGAGTCTGCATCTTGGGCCACCGGGTTATTGCTGACACGCTGTCCTCTGGCGACCTGTCGCTGGAGAGGTTGGGACTCCGGGTGCGTGCGGGGCTCTGGCCTACCGGTGACCCGGCTAGCCGGCCGTGCTCCTGCTTGAGCCGCCCGCTGGGGCCCGCGGGCCTGCTGTCCTCCGCGCGCCCGGGCGTGTCCCGACTCCCGGTGCCGGCCCGGGTCCGGGTCTCTGACCCACCTGGGGGCGGCGGGGAAGGCGGCGAGGGCCACCCTGCCCCCGTGCGCTCTCCGCTGCGGGCGCCCGGGGCGGCCGCGACAACCCCACCCCGCTGGCTCCGTGCCGTGCGTGTCAGGCGTTCTCGTCTCCGCTGGGTTGTCCGCCGCCCCTTCCCCGGAGCAGGGCGTCGGCCGGCCGGCCGGCCGACCTCCGCTCCCGGGGGGCTCTTTCGTGATCGATGTGGTGACGTCGTGCTCTCCCGGGCCGGGTCCGAGCCGCGACGGGCGAGGGGCGGACGTTCGTGACGAACGGGACCGTTCTTCTCGCTCCGCCCCGCGGGGTCCCCTCGTCTCTCCTCTCCCCGCCTGCGGGCGGCGCGTGTGGGGGAGGCGTGTGGGGTGCGGAGCCCGGCCTGACCTCGCCGTCCCGCCCGCCGCCTTCTGCGTCGCGGGGCGGGTCGGCGGGGCCCTCTGACGCGGCAGGCACCCCTCGCTGTCGCCTCCAGTGGTTGTGGACTTGCGGGCGGCCCCCCTCCGCGGCGGTGGGGGGTGCCGTCCCGCCGGCCCGTCGTGCTGCCCTCTCGGGGGGGCGTGCGCGAGCGTCGGCTCCGCTTGGGCCTCTGCGGTGCTCCTGGAGCGCTCCGGGTTGTCCCTCAGGTGCCCGAGGCCGAGCGGTGGTGTGTCGTCCCCGCCCCCAGCGCCCCCTCCTCCGGTCGCCGCCGCGGTGTCCGCGCGTGGGTCCTGAGGGAGCTCGTCGGTGTGGGGTTCGAGGCGGTCGAGTGAGACGAGACGCGCCCCTCCCACGCGGGGAAGGGCGTCCGCCTGGTCCGGCGAGCGCACGTCCCGTGCTCCCCTCTGGCGGGTGCGCGCGGGCCGTGTGAGCGATCGCGGTGGGTTCGGGCCGGTGGCGCGTGCGCCGGCCGGCCGCCGAGGGGCTGCCGTTCTGCCTCCGACCGGTTGTGTGTGGGTTGACTTCGGGGGTGCTTTTGCCTCGGAAGGAAGGAGGCGGGTGGACGGGGGGGCCTCGTGGGGGTTGCGCGCGCGCGCGCGCCGGCCGGGCCCCCGCCCTGACCGCGAACGCTCAAGGTGGCCGCACGCAGGTGTTTCCTCGTACTGCAGGCCCCCTCCCTTCCCCAGGCGTCCCTCGGCGCCTCTGCGGGCCCGAGGAGGGGCGGCTGGCGTGTGGGGGAGTGTGACCCACCCTCGGTGAGAAAGCCTTCTCTAGCGATCCGAGAGGCGTGCCTTGGGGTACCGGATCCCCCGGACTGCCGCCTCTGTCTGTGCCTCCGTCATGGGAGCGCTGCCGTAGCGACTCGCTCGCAGAGGACCCTCCTCCGCTTCCCCCTCGACGGGGTTCGGGGGGGAGAGCGAGGGTTTCCGCCGGCCACCGCGGTGGTGGCCGAGCGCGGCTCGTCGCCTACTGTGGCCCGCGCC
>NC_073265.2:91855000-91859929 GCF_029289425.2 Pan paniscus | reverse complement strand
AACCCTAACCCTAACCCTAACCTAACCCTAACCCTAACCCTAACCCTAACCCTAACCCTAACCCTAACCCTAACCCTAACCCTAACCCCTAACCCTAACCCTAACCCTAACCCTAACCCTAACCCTAACCCTAACCCTAACCCTAACCCTAACCCTAACCCTAACCCTAACCCTAACCCTAACCCTAACCCTAACCCTAACCCTAACCCTAACCCTAACCCTAACCCTAACCCTAACCCTAACCCTAACCCTAACCCTAACCCTAACCCTAACCCTAACCCTAACCCTAACCCTAACCCTAACCCTAACCCTAACCCTAACCCTAACCCTAACCCTAACCCTAACCCTAACCCTAACCCTAACCCTAACCCTAACCCTAACCCTAACCCTAACCCTAACCCTAACCCTAACCCTAACCCTAACCCTAACCCTAACCCTAACCTAACCCTAACCCTAACCCTAACCCTAACCCTAACCCTAACCCTAACCCTAACCCTAACCCTAACCCTAACCCTAACCCTAACCCTAACCCTAACCCTAACCCTAACCCTAACCCTAACCCTAACCCTAACCCTAACCCTAACCCTAACCCTAACCCTAACCCTAACCCTAACCCTAACCCTAACCCTAACCCTAACCCTAACCCTAACCCTAACCCTAACCCTAACCCTAACCCTAACCCTAACCCTAACCCTAACCCTAACCCTAACCCTAACCCTAACCCTAACCCTAACCCTAACCCTAACCCTAACCCTAACCCTAACCCTAACCCTAACCCTAACCCTAACCCTAACCCTAACCCTAACCCTAACCCTAACCCTAACCCTAACCCTAACCCTAACCCTAACCCTAACCCTAACCCTAACCCTAACCCTAACCCTAACCCTAACCCTAACCTAACCCTAACCCTAACCCTAACCCTAACCCTAACCCTAACCCTAACCCTAACCCTACCCTAACCCTAACCCTAACCCTAACCCTAACCCTAACCCTAACCCTAACCCTAACCCTAACCCTAACCCTAACCCTAACCTAACCCTAACCCTAACCCTAACCCTAACCCTAACCCTAACCCTAACCCTAACCCTAACCCTAACCCTAACCCTAACCCTAACCCTAACCCTAACCCTAACCCTAACCCTAACCCTAACCCTAACCCTAACCCTAACCCTAACCCTAACCCTAACCCTAACCCTAACCCTAACCCTAACCCTAACCCTAACCCTAACCCTAACCCTAACCCTAACCCTAACCCTAACCCTAACCCTAACCCTAACCCTAACCCTAACCCTAACCCTAACCCTAACCCTAACCCTAACCCTAACCCTAACCCTAACCCTAACCCTAACCCTAACCCTAACCCTAACCCTAACCCTAACCCTAACCCTAACCCTAACCCTAACCCTAACCCTAACCCTAACCCTAACCCTAACCCTAACCCTAACCCTAACCCTAACCCTAACCCTAACCCTAACCCTAACCCTAACCCTAACCCTAACCCTAACCCTAACCCTAACCCTAACCCTAACCCTAACCCTAACCCTAACCCTAACCCTAACCCTAACCCTAACCCTAACCCTAACCCTAACCCTAACCCTAACCCTAACCCTAACCCTAACCCTAACCCTAACCCTAACCCTAACCCTAACCCTAACCCTAACCCTAACCCTAACCCTAACCCTAACCCTAACCCTAACCCTAACCCTAACCCTAACCCTAACCCTAACCCTAACCCTAACCCTAACCCTAACCCTAACCCTAACCCTAACCCTAACCCTAACCCTAACCCTAACCCTAACCCTAACCCTAACCCTAACCCTAACCCTAACCCTAACCCTAACCCTAACCCTAACCCTAACCCTAACCCTAACCCTAACCCTAACCCTAACCCTAACCCTAACCCTAACCCTAACCCTAACCCTAACCCTAACCCTAACCCTAACCCTAACCCTAACCCTAACCCTAACCCTAACCCTAACCCTAACCCTAACCCTAACCCTAACCCTAACCCTAACCCTAACCCTAACCCTAACCCTAACCCTAACCCTAACCCTAACCCTAACCCTAACCCTAACCCTAACCCTAACCCTAACCCTAACCCTAACCCTAACCCTAACCCTAACCCTAACCCTAACCCTAACCCTAACCCTAACCCTAACCCTAACCCTAACCCTAACCCTAACCCTAACCCTAACCCTAACCCTAACCCTAACCCTAACCCTAACCCTAACCCTAACCCTAACCCTAACCCTAACCCTAACCCTAACCCTAACCCTAACCCTAACCCTAACCCTAACCCTAACCCTAACCCTAACCCTAACCCTAACCCTAACCCTAACCCTAACCCTAACCCTAACCCTAACCCTAACCCTAACCCTAACCCTAACCCTAACCCTAACCCTAACCCTAACCCTAACCCTAACCCTAACCCTAACCCTAACCCTAACCCTAACCCTAACCCTAACCCTAACCCTAACCCTAACCCTAACCCTAACCCTAACCCTAACCCTAACCCTAACCCTAACCCTAACCCTAACCCTAACCCTAACCCTAACCCTAACCCTAACCCTAACCCTAACCCTAACCCTAACCCTAACCCTAACCCTAACCCTAACCCTAACCCTAACCCTAACCCTAACCCTAACCCTAACCCTAACCCTAACCCTAACCCTAACCCTAACCCTAACCCTAACCCTAACCCTAACCCTAACCCTAACCCTAACCCTAACCCTAACCCTAACCCTAACCCTAACCCTAACCCTAACCCTAACCCTAACCCTAACCCTAACCCTAACCCTAACCCTAACCCTAACCCTAACCCTAACCCTAACCCTAACCCTAACCCTAACCCTAACCCTAACCCTAACCCTAACCCTAACCCTAACCCTAACCCTAACCCTAACCCTAACCCTAACCCTAACCCTAACCCTAACCCTAACCCTAACCCTAACCCTAACCCTAACCCTAACCCTAACCCTAACCCTAACCCTAACCCTAACCCTAACCCTAACCCTAACCCTAACCCTAACCCTAACCCTAACCCTAACCCTAACCCTAACCCTAACCCTAACCCTAACCCTAACCCTAACCCTAACCCTAACCCTAACCCTAACCCTAACCCTAACCCTAACCCTAACCCTAACCCTAACCCTAACCCTAACCCTAACCCTAACCCTAACCCTAACCCTAACCCTAACCCTAACCCTAACCCTAACCCTAACCCTAACCCTAACCCTAACCCTAACCCTAACCCTAACCCTAACCCTAACCCTAACCCTAACCCTAACCCTAACCCTAACCCTAACCCTAACCCTAACCCTAACCCTAACCCTAACCCTAACCCTAACCCTAACCCTAACCCTAACCCTAACCCTAACCCTAACCCTAACCCTAACCCTAACCCTAACCCTAACCCTAACCCTAACCCTAACCCTAACCCTAACCCTAACCCTAACCCTAACCCTAACCCTAACCCTAACCCTAACCCTAACCCTAACCCTAACCCTAACCCTAACCCTAACCCTAACCCTAACCCTAACCCTAACCCTAACCCTAACCCTAACCCTAACCCTAACCCTAACCCTAACCCTAACCCTAACCCTAACCCTAACCCTAACCCTAACCCTAACCCTAACCCTAACCCTAACCCTAACCCTAACCCTAACCCTAACCCTAACCCTAACCCTAACCCTAACCCTAACCCTAACCCTAACCCTAACCCTAACCCTAACCCTAACCCTAACCCTAACCCTAACCCTAACCCTAACCCTAACCCTAACCCTAACCCTAACCCTAACCCTAACCCTAACCCTAACCCTAACCCTAACCCTAACCCTAACCCTAACCCTAACCCTAACCCTAACCCTAACCCTAACCCTAACCCTAACCCTAACCCTAACCCTAACCCTAACCCTAACCCTAACCCTAACCCTAACCCTAACCCTAACCCTAACCCTAACCCTAACCCTAACCCTAACCCTAACCCTAACCCTAACCCTAACCCTAACCCTAACCCTAACCCTAACCCTAACCCTAACCCTAACCCTAACCCTAACCCTAACCCTAACCCTAACCCTAACCCTAACCCTAACCCTAACCCTAACCCTAACCCTAACCCTAACCCTAACCCTAACCCTAACCCTAACCCTAACCCTAACCCTAACCCTAACCCTAACCCTAACCCTAACCCTAACCCTAACCCTAACCCTAACCCTAACCCTAACCCTAACCCTAACCCTAACCCTAACCCTAACCCTAACCCTAACCCTAACCCTAACCCTAACCCTAACCCTAACCCTAACCCTAACCCTAACCCTAACCCTAACCCTAACCCTAACCCTAACCCTAACCCTAACCCTAACCCTAACCCTAACCCTAACCCTAACCCTAACCCTAACCCTAACCCTAACCCTAACCCTAACCCTAACCCTAACCCTAACCCTAACCCTAACCCTAACCCTAACCCTAACCCTAACCCTAACCCTAACCCTAACCCTAACCCTAACCCTAACCCTAACCCTAACCCTAACCCTAACCCTAACCCTAACCCTAACCCTAACCCTAACCCTAACCCTAACCCTAACCCTAACCCTAACCCTAACCCTAACCCTAACCCTAACCCTAACCCTAACCCTAACCCTAACCCTAACCCTAACCCTAACCCTAACCCTAACCCTAACCCTAACCCTAACCCTAACCCTAACCCTAACCCTAACCCTAACCCTAACCCTAACCCTAACCCTAACCCTAACCCTAACCCTAACCCTAACCCTAACCCTAACCCTAACCCTAACCCTAACCCTAACCCTAACCCTAACCCTAACCCTAACCCTAACCCTAACCCTAACCCTAACCCTAACCCTAACCCTAACCCTAACCCTAACCCTAACCCTAACCCTAACCCTAACCCTAACCCTAACCCTAACCCTA